>NC_092706.1:11637845-11937845 GCF_964275005.1 Diadema setosum
CATCTCCAGAGCTCTCTTTAGAATCATCTCACCCCCAAAAGGAACGTAGTATCAGTCTCGCCAACAATTCGAGTGACAAGGTCGAATTCAATGTAATCCTCCGCCTAGTTCGCCTTTTATAGATACGAAGGTGGACGATGAGGACCCGCCGAGCATTCAGCAGACGACACTCTAATCACTGAATGTGTGTAACCCATTTAACACCCTATTCATGGTGTAAATGGGATGCTGAAAGACATCGCGCAGTGCAACAATTGCATGAATGGTGTTAGGGATAGTTCAGAATGAACAATTCAACATTCTTTCTATCTCTTCGCAAACATACAAGACCGCCCCCTAAAAAAGTCTTGAACCTCATCTCCGAGATTTTTTTCTCTTGTTTTTAAAGTCAAGTTTTGATCAAATAACGATGCTACGAACAGAGATCGAGGAACTGAAAAACTGCTTTCTGTATTCTACTACAGCACCTGGTGACGTCACACATGGACAATGATGTATAGAAAATAAAAAAAAAAATCAGCGTGTTTTGTTTTTCTAGCATAATAAAAGAGCACTTGACTTGCCTCTTTCAGAAAGCTGGGGAACTCTGCCCTTAATATCTACAAGTCGAGAAAAGGTGTACTTTTCATTACAAAAATTAGTTCTTTTTTAAATTCTCTTTGTATTTTCTTTATGCCACAATGATATTTTTAGCTTGTATGAAGAAAAAAATCCATCTGGTGTACACGCTTGATTCAAATTGTATTATTTCTTTTCTTTTATGTTCAACAACTCCCTGATGTGCATCCTTAGGTTGGTTGGAGAGGCCCAAGGGTCATAGTGATTTTGATTGCTTTTTTCCAACCCGGCTCCTTCGGGAAGCTTAACAGGGAAAGCCTGACACTTTGTTTTCTTGTGTTTTGTTTGTTTATTCTGTTTCTCTGTTATCACTTGTATTGTTTTGCAAATGCCGAATAAATAGTAATAATAATAATAATTTTCAACGAATTTTCGGATTTTCCTCAAACTTCGCAGATTTGTCCTACTAACATTGGTACATTCACTCAATCCACATGTATATTTGGGTCTCATTCCCCTTTAAAGGGAAGGTAAACCCAAAGAGCAATGTGGATTGAGTGAAAGCAGCAACATCAATAGAACACATCAGTGAAAGTTTGAGAAAAATCGGACAATCGATGCAAAAGTTATGAATTTTTAAAGTTTTGGTGTTGGAACCGCTGGATGAGGAGACTACTAGAGGATACGACGTATGAGTGGACAACAATAAAAAGAAAATATAAAGGATATTCAACAAAAATTCACTTTTCTAGAATTATGAAAGAGCAGTGGACCAACCTCTTTCAGAAAGCAGGGGGAATAATTGCTACCCTTAACATATGTCAATATCAAGTTGATGGAATTTGTAATTTTCATGAAAAATGGATTTTTGTAGTATTTTCTTTATATTTTCTTGATATTGTAGTCCACTCATACGTCATAACCTCTAGTAGTCTCCCCATCCAGCGGTTCCAACACCAAAACTTTAAAAATTCATAACTTTTGCATCGATTGTCCGATTTTCTTCAAACTTTCACTGATGTGTTCTACTAATGTTGCTGCTTTCACTCAATCCACATTGTTCTTGGGGTTTATCTTCCCTTTAAAGAAAGCAGATGATAAAGCAATATTGTGTGTCGTATCGCTTTTGGGTCGCGTGGAAAGTGTGCTTCTCTCTGATGGAGACAGTTTGCGTGATTAGTTTCGTGATGAAATGTTGGTGGTTAGCTGTGACTGAACCATCCTATTATTTAAAGAATGACGTTTACTATATGCAAAGTGAAACAGACTGTACGTTTGTTGTTGCTTTTGGCCTTGTTCCTTTTTTCGTTGCCCGCTTTGCACATGGCAATAAGCAGAACATATCTTGGGTAGCTCTCATCGAAACGAAAGCCCATTCTGGACATTGTGCAGCCCCTGTCCCCTCCCCCCCCCCCCCCAAAAAAAAAAGAAGAATAAGGAGAAGAAGAAGAAGCTGTATCGAAGGGTGGGCATTAATTTAATGTTTAAGGCTTCTGGTTACAAAGCATTATAGTTTCCATAGTTTTATATCAATTTCCAGATTCATATTCATGATTATTCATATCATATGACTACGAATTATGTGCGTATTCATATTCATATTTCTAATTCCGCGTTAAAATTGCAATTCTACCTTTTCATTCCATGCTGGCAATTCCATTCATTTCCTTTTTTTTTATTTTAACTTCCAAGCAAAATACATGGATATAAACAAAAGCGTCAAAAATAATGTTATATTTCTTGTAACATAGTATAACATGATCAGTAGGTATGCATCTTGTTTCATTAGGGACTTGATGGAAATGAAAAAAAGGCACACTCGCATTGGCGAGTGTGCTTTACCCCTTTTCAATTAAGCGGTTGTTGAGCAAAAACAGCAATAATACTGCTTTTAATATGATAGCGCGAAGGAATGAACGCGAATATTAAGTGTACGATAATGGTCGGCAATTCAGACTATAGACTATATTACAATCATTTGCTCGCTGTTGTACCAAGATGCTTCCGAGGAATTTCTGCAGGGCCGTTAAGCAATCCAAAGGGTGACAGGTAAAGCAGTAGCCTCAAGGACAGCGGGAATTGTTGTGGATTACAATTGGCTTATATGCCTGTCCTCCCATGTGGATTTGTTTTGCTGTCTGATTCATTGTCAAGAGCACTCGTAGACTCCACGCAACAGACCGCACGAAACATAAAGCTTCGCAATACGAACGAAACTCCACGGATGCGCCGGGGGCGTGAATTCGCTGAATACATACAGACTCGATAGATTCACAAGCTATTAGTCGTACCTTAACTAGCAAACAAATTATTAGGTCTAGCCCCGTCACTTTCTTAAATCAGCCGAAAAGTGTTGTTGTCGAAGACTAAGTCAAAGAAGTTAACGTCTGCCTGATTGCGAACAGCCCGCCTTCTGTCGACAAGCGGCCATCGCCTGTTTGACCAGACTAAGTTCATCTGGTGATCATCTCAACCACAAAAACCATCAATTCTTTCGTCTTTCTAAGAGGGTAGACGAGAATTTCAACTTTGAAAGGAAACAAATCATATTCGGTGACTAATGACATCTCGAATGAGGAGAAAGAACGATTGATAGTTTACCCTCTCGTTGAAATTGGAGGTGGGTTTACTTTCGAACTTGGACTTGAATTTTAAAAGTGACTGTCGACATTTTAAACATTAGAGATGATCTTCTCAGTATTTTTGGTCTGGCATACTTTTTTTTTTCAAGTAGCATTGAGCAACGAGGAGTCACAAGAGTATAGGGCCTATATGAATATGCCACCTCCAAACTGAAACATTAAACAGCAACTCGTATTACCCATGATTATAAGCTTTGTAGAGATTACTGGAAGCAAAGGTGTGGATTGCATTTCATGTGACGTCATTGATAAGTTTACAGATAAAAAAAAAAATCATAGCACGTGTCCTTTTAGTATCTTGTTTTTCAATGTGAACCTTAACATTTTTATAACCGTTACATTATTTTTTTGTTGCTTGTTTGTTTGTTACTTTGGTAATATTATAGGTGTTTTGTAATATAAGCTTTGGTAGGCACTTAACTTCACCGCCCTTTCCATTATCCAACACTGTTTACTACTTTTAAGTCAAACAATTGTCGACATAGAGTACCAAAGTGTGATGTCATATCCACTCATCGCCATGGAAACTGGTTCTGAAAGACCTCGCCTGACCCGATCTATGAACACTTTTGTTGGTTGTCATGTTCGCATCTGGTTCCAACTCAAGCTATAACCGTATAACAAAAGATTGTGTCATCATCTCTTCGGTACTCTATTGGTAACATTGTCAGGCAATTTTTTTACGTGGAATGATTTCACGACAGAAATGGTTGAATTCCACTATCTGATTTTAGTTTCACCGTACCAAGTACCTCAATGAATATGAACGAACAGTTTTGAAGATCGTAGTGTATGAAGCGCGTCAGATTGGGAAGGGAACACATCGTAGCACCCTTCTCAAATAATTTGAATTTTAAAAAACGATTTAGTTCAGACATACACAAATTTCATGAGCGTGATATACACTTCATATGTAACATCACAGGTCTTTCAGATACTACTTTTTTTTTTCCTCGTAGCTGATGGAAATAGCCATAGAACAGTTACGCCTGCAAGAGTCGTCTTAATCGATCCCGTGCGTTAAAAATGGAAGTTCGCTTCATCAACTCTTAAAATGTGGCACAAATTCTATTAATATAATTTTGAACAAATTGAGCACAATCTAACAAGCAATGATGAAAATAGTTCTCCAAATTTTTCTTTGGTTGGCAAAAATAAACTAGTTTCCAGTATTACAGTAGATTCATTGAAGAATAATTTCGTATCTATCAAATTATGTAAATTTTGAATTGTAATAATGCTATAATGACCATTTGAAACAGTTCAAAAGTAGATCAAATTGTAATTGCATGTGATAATCGCTGATTCGATTGATGTGTGATACGTTGAATTTCAGGAACACTTTTCAGTTCTGTTTGCTTTTATCACTGATTGACATTGTTCGGCTTAGATCATTTGACTTTGGTCTATCTTCAAATTTATTTGAAGATACGATCTTGAGATGCCCTCACCTTATAGAGTAATTCACAAATTTTACAAGCTATGCTTTTCTTGTGAATTCCTCTTTTCCATGTAGGGTTATAGATTAAGATTGTATTGCTTACTTGTTTATTTATCCAAACCATAGTTGATATAATTATAATAACTGTATTCATGTTTTGTTGAAACTTACGTGATTCAAAGTTCCTTTAAATGCTTTGTATTACTTTATATGGAAATAAAATGATTTCGAATTGAATTTAAATGTCAAATAATAGAAGGACGTTCTTTTTTCCATTATATGCGATCACGTGACAGGTAAACAAGGCATGGAGTGCTGGGCCTAAACAGTGTATATAATCAGGGGCAGAGGAGTTTCAAGAAAACTGGAGTACAGCGATTAGTCACTGGTTGATTGTTCGATGAGATGATAATTACAGGAAGCGTTATAGCATCCATGCAGAGGGCAAATCCGGGTTGATACAAAAATAAAACTACGAAAGTGGCTCGAGCTCAAATTCGTTCCATGTCTCGTACAACAGTGAAGGTACAGCAAAGAAAATATTCAATTCATTTCAATTCAATTAAATTCAAGTAAATTCAATTCTATTCAATTCTATTCAATTATGTTCAATTCAATTTAATTCAATTCAATTCAATTTAATTCTGTTGAATTAATTTTAATTCAATTCAATTCAATTCAATTCAATCCAATTCAATTCAATTCAATTCAATTCAATTCAACAGTGTTGTACAAGATTTGTTTGATTGACCTGTTTCATTAAGATTTTTTCTTTGCTTTTGTTTTGTTTCCTTATATTCAACAAGAGTTTTCACGTTATGTCACAGTTAACCTCGTGAAGACGTCAGAAGCCTTTTTAACAATACATGTATTTTTTTTCCCCAAATCCTGGACCTTTACATTACCAGTGGATGATTTCAGTACTGTAGCAGATGAAGTAAACAAGGTAGAGTTCGTTGGGGTTTGTGAGGTCTCAAGACAATGCGCAACTCTTACCCCCAGCGTAAAAGCTAGTTTTGTGGTTTTTATTGATTGTCGAACAGGAGGGGAAGCGGCTTTTGCCTGTCTCTTCGGATCACTGTCGGAACAAGACGAGGGAAATAATCACGTGTTGCCCAACGCACCTGACGCCTACAGGTGGTAACAAATCTTGGAGCGTCTTTGACGAGCTCGGGAGGGGTAGAAACTTGGAGAGGGGGGAAGGGGTTGACAAATCACCAAAGATAACTAATTATGATTGAGTTCGCGCACTTACATGACGGGATGTTATACCTCGTTATCGGTGCTGACGTCACAACAAGCAACACATCATGTCACATGCAAGAATGGATTGTGTCTTCCGAAGACATGATGCAAGTGTTTTCTGTCCTAGAAAGAAAAAGAAATTTTACGGAGCAATTTCCTTATCTACAAGTTATCGACAAGTTTTCATGGAGTGGTACTCAGGCACTTGGCCATGACTTTCAAGAGTGCGATCTAGACCAGCTGCCAGTGGGTAGCAACGGACTGACAATGGGAGACTCTTGAAAACATTAAGACAAATGACAAGAAAGCTCCCTCCTGAACCACTCTGTCTTGAAGAGTTCCCCCCTCCCGTCCCTTCATTGTTAGCCTTAACCGTCAGAAACAGCGGTAGAAGATTTGCAAGAATTGACGGAGAAGTGAAAAGTTTCCTCCGGTGTTGGCATCATTACTCACGCATCACAAGAGCACGTCATCCTTACATAATACCATTATACTCAGTACACATTTTACAGTGCACTCCCGCTATAGCAAACACGGTTATAAAAAATTTTTCGATACAACGAAGTAAGAATTCAGGTCCCAATGATATATATATATATATACAACAAAATTTGGATATAACAAAAGAAAACTGCCCGTTCTGGGGACTTCCTTTTATCGGAGTCGCCTTACACTTCATAGACTTCTCGGGACGTAGCTGGCATTTTTGAAATTCTATTGTGAATCCAGTATAAAGGACATGTTCACGCGAAGAGCGTTGGGATTGGCAAATGCAAGGAGCGCTTGTATACGACGAAAATGAGCCGTTATTAGTTTGATGATGATGATTTCTGTGTTCAACAGGGGCTCATCTTGTATGAACGTCCCGAGTAAAGGTATGTAAACAAATATATCATCATTTGATTATGTATAATAACTGATGCAGATGAAAAGAAGAAAATAGTTAAACGTTTGGCAGACGCAAGTTAAGTACCTTCTTATTCTTTGGAGAAGTCAAATATCAAGAAACGGCTGTGTGACAATATCGGCAGAGAGGCAGCAGGTGTAACACAAAAACACAAACAGAAGGAATCGCACGCAAAAGAAACAGAAATCTGCATTTCATTGCCTGTTGGTATAGGGACTGTTCCAAGGGCAAGTTCGACGGGCTTTTCTGCGGTTTCTTGTTTGTCTAGCAAGCCAGCAGTCGCGGCTCCTTGTATGCCAGCAAGACCTCATTGTGGCAAGTTGGATTAACGGTTGGACGTCAGGGAATGGGGCCTACACGTCTGGTATTCTCATACCTGCGGGGCCTCGTGGATATAAGGCGCTGGATACTTAACAGGGAAGTCCCGAATTCGAGTCTCGCCTTGTGCGAACATTGTTGGACAAGACATATAGCTCTTTACATCCACTCTCGACAAAAGTGTAGAATATTGGTACCTGGTAATTTTCCTGGTTACAATATTATAACAGGGTATTCTGAAAGGGTAGTGCTACTCAAGTTGAAGAGGCGCGCCAAGGGTTGATATGGCCAGTATTTTGGCTAAAGAAAAGGCATGATCATTACAAGTGGTGGGGATCGAGCTAACTCTATAAGGTGGAAATATTGTTAACTTCCCGCCCCTTGATCCCCCGTTGTGTGACGCTTTTTATCTTTATGTCCTGCCCTTGATATTAAAACTGGTGAATTATTGCATAATCTAGGCGACGAAAGTCTTCTGCTATGTACCATCTCTCGTCAACTTTCAAAGATTTTTTGCTTCGAATATTTGTATTTGGCAAAACGTGTTTGTGGCCCTACAGATCAGAGGATCTGTAGCGCCACAAACACGTTTTGCCAAATACAAATATTAGACATTAATTTCGGTCTGTCTCTGTCAAAAACAGAAGAGATGTTTCGAATGGATGGTTGCAAAAATGAAATGGGCGACAGCAAGTGGTCTGATTCTTCAATGTGACGATGTTAGAGTCATTGTAGAGTGGTGGGTTAGAGAGCAAAATGATTCAATTTGACTTTGAGTTGAGGGTGTAGAAGAACGACGTGGGGAGACCGTTTTAGCCCAGCAGATGGTTTTGTTGAGTTATTGAGAACTATCTCGAAAGAAGAACATAATGAACGCCAGTGTCCATGTCCTTTTACCTTGAGGGATTTTTACTCAATCTCATATTAGGGCTCTACTATACGAGGAATATCTCTTCTTTTTACATCAATTCAGGACCAGCCACCTTGATAGTTCTCTAATGTATCTGTTTAATGTGCAGGCGTTCAAGTGCTCACCGCACAGTTTTCCGCGACCCTCCCCCCGCGTGTTAGTACCCAACCCACTCGTGTCACGGCAGCTTTGAGAAGGCAAATTTCATTACTCCGGGGGTCGGAGGTGAGGTGGAAACGCGGGCTCCTTCTAACGAACGTTTCCTCCCCTGTTTCTGTGACGGATCATTTCTTCGTACCAAGACGATGCAGCCCACGGGGCACGAAGTCTTGCATGTCTTGCAGCGGCAGGGAACCTGCACGGAGTGGTCCTATACCGATGGAGGGATGTCGCCCGCACTTCTGGTCACTTCCAATCAGCGTCCTCAGAGTCCCCGAGCGCGGTTCGGACGACTTAACCAGGCTGGGTGCATCGGCGGCGACTTATTCAATGTGACGGTACGGCGCTAAAGCCCGACCAGCAGCGAAAAGTTCAAGGATAGAGACCAAGGAGGAATTATCATCATTGTGGGATCAAAAAAGAAAAAGAGAGGAGAGAAAAGAAAAAAAAAAGATGGTAGAGATGAGCTACGATGGAGCGGTAAGAGTTGCAGAGAATGGATCCGCCATCCCAATACACGGGGTGACCTTGTTTGCGTTGAATTGTAATGGGAGCTTGAGTCAACTCTAATTAGCGATTTACATCGCGGCTTTTGGAAAAATGCGGTCATTGATGGTAGTGGAGAGAGGCGGGCTTAGATCTGCTCAGGAACCGAAAAGGTTGAGGTTTTGGCGGGTGGCAGACGGCCGTAAATGGGTCTAAAACTTTAGGAGAGAGGAACAACACGGAGGAGACGCTTGATAATTGATGAGCGCAGAATGAGCAACAATATTAGCATTGTCGATTGCAGAGGATGATTACAGAGTAGGCCTACTTTAAATTACAGTTATGAGAATTGACGCTTAATCGGAGGCTGCGTGGTAGTTAGTAGATTGAAGGGGCAAGATATATGACCAGCTTTTGAAATGAAGGAAACAAGCCGAGTTTCAGTTAGGAGTTATTGGTACAACAAATATATAAACCTGTGTCACTTCTGATGATGAAAACGGTATTGATTGAGCATCAAAATACGAACTCTACCACTATATAATTAATTTAAGGAGACTTCAAATGATGTACGTTATATAGTCTTTTTGTCACTTTCTTTTTGTGACAACATTTCTAAGATGAAGACAACAGTGGCATCATTATGCAGCGAGCATGAATTAATCAGAGTAACTGAAGGTGTAAGTTTGTGCGTCCATTTCTTCGACATCTAAAGAAGACGAATCATACTGTATGACCATGGAGCTATACAACACGTAGCTTTGACCATAGGAATGTCGGTGGTGTATCGATTCAAGACAGCCAAACGATAAATCAACGCTTCGATTAGCCATGTGCAATATCGTGAGTGGACAGTGCAGTAACATGGTAGGTGAATAGAATAGATGCTATTTCTGGTTACAAGTCGTCTTTAACACTGCTTATTTCTGTTCCTACCGTCCTTCCTCAGCACCTTGAGTGTCTACCAAGCATAGTTTGAGGAGGACTTCTAAAAAAAAATAACGTGAGATGGAGCGAAGCAGTCATCTGAGGTGAAAAAATAAGTCGAGAGTTACAAGCAGTCGGCTTTCATCAGAATCAAACCTGCCACCTAATTGCCGTCGATTTGAGGCGAGGCGCCGGATGGGTTTTTCAGACCCTCTCGACTCGCCTCTTCTCTGTATACCGTGCCTCTTTACCTCCACCAGGCAGCTTATTAATATCTAGATTTCCCGTCCAGAAATTGGGTAACAAGCCGTAACAACGCATTCCGTTGGGGTGATGGGGGTAAACCCGCGAAATAGGGGCGTACGCGCTCAACATACTGTCATGCCTGGAAAGGGGAGGGTGGTTCGGTCATCCATGGCATGGTTTATACCAGCAGCAACGGATCTTCATCTACAAAAACACAAACGTACACACACACCCACACACAAACACACACAGACACACACACAAACACACGCACCTACACACGGACAGAAAAAAACAAACAAACAAACCACTGCCCCAGACGCAAATTTTCTGTTATGTTTGCATGTTGAAGTGGGGTTTGAAAGCGAACTTTTTGCATCATATTCTACAACAATGTTTTTTTTTTTTTTTTTTTTTGCGTCATAGAGGAATACGAATGATTATCTGTTGCTACGTAAGGAGACGCGTACTAATGTCAAACATATGTCGAGAAGTTTCAAATGGTGATAATTGGAATGAAAATAACAGCTGTAATAAAAATGATAAACCATTACCTTCCTCTACTACGGCTGAGGCTGCTACCACCACTAATTATGATTATAATAATGAAATGAGCTGATTTAGTCGGAGTATTCTCCTTAGAATTAGCAGCACTTTTCCAGAGATCCAGAGGAACTGATTGAGAGTGTATGCACGACTTGTCTGTCTGTCTGTCTGTATGTGTGTGTGTATAGTGTATAAAATAGGTTACTAGTTATTGTTAGTGCTTGTTTGTACGTATGTCCACGCATAGGATTGTGATTGAAGCTGTCCACAGCTCTTACATTGTATGTAGCGATTACGCCAGATTACAAAGAAAATCATACAATAATCTACGTGTTATCTTCCCGATGAAAACCTCTACTCACTCCTATAGTAGGAGATATTTTTTTTTTTTATTACATTACACTTTCAATCGTTTTGTCAAAGACTGGACAGACAGGCGCCATTATAATAGCAGTAATGTGATAACGGCACAATATTTTGTGAAAAAAAAAAGACTGACACATTGTAACTGGCTGGAGGAAAATCAGATATTTCTCCACATGAATATTGAAGAAGCACAAACAGAAGAATAAGAAAAGGGAGCGGAGATAATCACAGCATGCTACTTAAAAATGCGTATCGTGTGTTAAATCATTATATAACCTTTTAAGGATACTCCGATTATTATCATAATCAATGACTATTGTTACGGTTCCACAAATGTCAGACTATACTTATCGCCCCGTATATATAAAGATTATAGTGTGGCTGGAACCTAAGTTTGGAAATTTGAAAAGTTAGATCACCAAATCGCAAATCGTACATCGGAGTTCTAGTGTATTTTCTTGCTTGTTTTTTTTTTCTATACCCATTGAAAGATTACTTTTAAACTTTTTTTGGGGGGTATATTACTTTCGAGCTTTGATTACTGGGGCATGTAATGTTTATATTCCTTTGGAGGAATGCTCGCCGAGACGATCTGCGTAATGGATGTTTTTATCTACGCTTAATCACCATGGTGTGGTCTTCACTCGCGGTAACCATTCATCATCGTCTAGCCATCATTACTTTTGCATCGAACACTGCATTAACTTTTCCAGGGCTCCTTCGGTCGCTCGGCTCTGGTCGCGCTGCACTGTGAAGGAGTCCTCGGGATGGAGAGAGTTAAGCCCTACGTGCTAAAACACTCAAGATGGTTGCAATGTTTGACTTTGTCAGCACACCGGGCCGGGCCCACCCTTATCTCCCCTGTCTCTTCGCCAAGCGGCGCTCGTTAATAAGAATTCGCAGTTGTTGTACGAAAGGGGCCGTGACATTGCACCAGCTGAAGCTACATCAAAGCTTTTTTTGACGATGTCTTCTACTTCTTCTTCTTCTTCTTTGTCATGTTACTTTCATATGCCTCACAGCACCCCTCTTGGGGGGCAGGTTTGCATTCTCGGAGCCAAATTGTAAAATGAAGAAGACTGATTACACAAGGCGAACAAGTGTGAGAGAGCATCTTGGCTAGGTAGCTGCAGAGATGGCAGCCAAAAACTTCTTGACAGATTCGGATGAGCGGGACAATTACTGAACAGGAGGGCTCCATGAGGCGTAACTTTCCTACCACACTTTTTTTTTGGGGGGGGGGGAGGGGGAGGAGGGCTTTGAAGAGTCGGGAAACTTGTAGCCAATGTCTGGGCGGGGCATATGATTTAGGATTGACGGCTTCAATGTTTTCCACAAGAAAGGCATAGAGGCAGAGACACACAACGACAGCTAGAAAGAGAGAAAGAGACATGCATCGACAGACGAGCGTAATAAGCGTACGTGATAGGATTTAACAGAGGTCACGTCCAAAACGTTCGTTTATGACGTCACCTGTGAACTTCTCTATGGTTCACCCCAGGGAACTGAACCCGATGAGCTATCGTTCGGAACGGAGGTGACGCCTGTAATCCAACATTAACCTTTCTAGGTAATTAGAGATGAGCTGATGCAAACTTGAATGTTAATAAAGTAGGGTCACTAGAGTACAGAAGAGGCTGTGCTGGAGAGATTGTAAGAGGTATTGCAAATACAAGGTACAGGGTTCGAATCCAATTCGGTGAGGGCATCCTAGGACGAGATAAGTGTAACTCAACTTGTTCCTCTTGATCTAAGTGTAGGCTATATGTTAAGCGGTGAGTTAGCTCGTTAGCCGGTAGCGCGTGTGCCTCACGATCCAAAGGACCCCGGTTCGATTCCCGAGTCCCACTGAGCAATGTTGTGTGTAATCATACCGTCCCCTCTAAATACTTTGTCCCTCTGATAGGACATAAAATGGAGGTCCCGTGTGTGAGAGTCACAACTCATGCACGTAAAAGATCCTGCTTCACTTATTCATCGCGAAGAACAAGGTGTTTAACCCAGTGAAGTGGTCTCGCCTTACATCCAACCGGACCCCGCGGAAGACCAGCTATTGCAACTGAATATATGGGCTATCCAGCCATCTTCTCAGATGGAAATGAAACAAACAAACCCGACTAGAGAAGAAGCCAAATCGGATAAATATACTATAATATAGTTAATATATTACTGATATAATACTATAATATAGTTTTTATAGTTATTTATATATATATAATGTAGTTATATGTATAATGTATATAATACAGTTATATAAATATATATATATATATATGTATACATATATGTAATACAGTTATATAATATATATATATATATATATATATATATATATATATATATATAATATTATTATTATAATATAATATAATTATCATCATTATCATATCATACCATGTCATTTTTAGGTAAAATGTATGTACATCAGGAAAGACATCATTTCCTTTATAGCTAGGGCTCTTTCAATTTAAGCGATATCATCTTTAGATATGAAATGGCCTAACAATACATTATGATAATGATGATTATTTTTGTAAACATTACCGCAAACGTTATTATCATTACTATCACTTTTTTTTTTTACCTATCATCATTTACGTGCCGCTAAGAAAGAAATGAATGTTTCTCATTAAGCAACACCAGATAAACGCAACCTCTGGATCCTTTTAATTCTTCTGAGCTTAAAACAAAAATATGAATACAATGTGATCAACATTATCCCCCTGCGGTCTCTTCAACTTTTGTTCCCTTGCCCTAGAAACTGAACCTCCTTTTGTTTGAGACTGTTGATAGTTCTAGAGGATCCACCCTTGAAGGAACACGAGCTCCCTCGACAATGTTTTTAGGGTATCCTAGGAGGTTGCATGAAATGTCAGCCGGGCAGTGAATCATTATCACAAAAATAGATCATTACTCTGATTATGACGTTTACAGATAGTGGTGATAACACCTCCAAGCGTTGAATAGATTAAAGACAACTACTTCAATACTTGCATGATAAACTTATAACAACAATGATATCATTTATCTATCCAGGGTAGCCTCTTCAGTGTATAGGCAATGTGCTCCCCCGTGGGCCCCCCGTCAATATCTTCATCCCCGAGGAGTATTTCCCGGCACCCATTGTTATGCGCCTGGATCGAAAGGGACAAAAATGAGTGAAACATTGAGCTCGTCAACAGATGGACGGACCGAAAAGGATTCGAAACACTATCTCCTCTCAAAGAGTCCAGAGGCTTAGACATAATACCACAGCCCACACATGGCAAGGAAAGTGATATTTTCGCAAATTTTCATCCTATTTTGTTAGAGTATTCTACATAAGAATCACTGTTGAATCCCTTCCGGACTTCATGAAACGAAACCACACATACAAAAAAAAAAAAAAATAGTCTCCCTCCCTCCTTTTAAATGTTGTACTGTTTCTGATACTTTACAGTTATGTGAACCAATTAACAGAATGAAGAGGTTTAAATCAAATCATGTTAAGAAGGAGTAACATCGGTAAGATTTTGAGCAAGGTCGTCTACGGTCTGAGAGCTATATCATGACCATTAGCTCATTTAAAGCCGTTTTTAGTATCGTCTCCATGTGGGTGTGTCCCAAGAGCTGATTGTTGCGTGAATGTGACGTACACTGTGAAGTGTGTCCCCTCCCTCTTTCTGTTCTCAAAGATAAATACCATCATTTTCACATCCTTTTAAAGATACCTTTCTTTAAGCAACAATTGTTTTGAAATACAATCAAGAACGTTACGTTCTTAAATGCACGTTTATACATTCAAGTATAACACTGGTTTTGTGTTCTGTTTTTGTAATGGCATCGGGAAGATATGATATTGGAAATTAAACTTGATTTGAATTTGAATTTGAATTTGAATTTGAATTTCAATTTCAATTTGATATTTTTCGTTTTACATAGTCAGTGAGATCCTGTAGTCGACTTATGAAAAATACTCTAGTTTAAAGAGAAGAAAAAAAAAAGGCGTCGTCCTTACACACACACACATACACACACACACACACGAACACACACACACACACACACATCTAAGGTAGCCATTGAAGTCTTACTATCTATTGACATGCAAATAATCATAAGCAGATAAAATGCTGTCATTCGTGCAATGTTGTAGGTTTTTCCCCTCTGGTGTATTTGACCTGTAGCTTCCGGAGAACAACATTAGTTTCTAGATGGGTGTCTTCTCTTAAATGCAACTGAAGTTATAACCCTGATTACCCTTTGGATGTCAAGTTTGTGTATATTTAAGTTCAAAGCTCTCGCACCACCCCTGCAGGTCAGAGAACCCCGCCTGATTGCGTACACTGGCAGTATTCCAGCAATTGTTTTGATGTCAGATGTACCCCATGGAATACATTGGGCAATTTAGTCCTTGATATTTCGCCCTTGTCTTTCGCGACCTTTCCTGTGTCAATGACCTTGGACAGTGCGTACACTGTCTTTGCCAATCGGCACTCAGAACGCACAAAGGGTTAAAGGTCAAAATGGTAGATAAACAGCTACATTGTATACGTCATAATAGAGCTTCCAGAAGGGTGTAAACGTACTTGGGAGTCTGTTGGCAACCTTTAGGTTAACATAATGTATTACACAATCCCCGTCATACATATCATTTAAAGCTGCATTTTCAATTCTTTCTTTTTTTAAAGTTTACGTGTCAAAACAGCAATCTTTATAAGACGCTGCTACTAAAAGAGAGCTTCGATCCTCAACGTCGCAACATATTACTCAAAGTAAAATATTGTGATTTGAAAAACATGCTGTGGTTAATGATTACCGTACATCCACAGATTGGCAACACTTGTTTCTGACCGAGACATTTTTTTTTCCAAATTCTTTTTTTTTTTTTAAATTCTAGGTTCTTTGAGAATGAGGGCTACCTTATTTCCACCATGACATGCGGGCACAGACAACAGATGGACAATGCTTCTGTTGGTAACCCTGTACGCCTCTCGGAGAAAATAATCAAGGAAGAAGGGAATGTGGGCATCCCCCTTCTGCGAGAGAGGTTCCCCCTTCCCTAACTAAACGGGGCATAACGCCAGTCAGAAGCCCAGAGGTAGAGAATCAATCATTTTGGTAGCCAATTCATTCAGGACGGGGCTTTATACATGATGCTTTCGTCACAACGAATATGTATTCCTGATGGCTGCGCTGTCAGCACACACGAAACATTGACGTATGCAGGCAGTTACATACATGTATACACCACATCGCAGCGCAATATTTCACCGGCGAACGACGCACGGTGCATGAACTTGGGCACAGTCCGCGTTCCACAGTAACCCTCTATATACATCAAAGGCGTTGTTATATAGCAGTAGAAACTGCCTAAATTTGCTCCTTTCTGGATGATGTGCTAACACGGGAAACTCGTTATTCCCATATGATTCGCCTGCCTTATGATATGAAATCTTATGACTCATTCATAAGTCAAGCGAAACCACAAGAACTTACTGGAGACAACTTTACTCTGAAGATGACTAACTCAAATGACAAGATGTACGTGGTGAAGTGACCATACGAAAAATCGGTCTGTTGATGGCTGTTAAACTACAAACTTTGTAATCTTCTGTCGAGAATCACATGTGCCTATCATTACGTATACACAAATTAAGATAGCAAATCGCATCAAATGCCTAAGAAAATAAAAGAATGTAAAATTAATTAGCAGATCCTGATGAAATCGAGCCTGAGAACTTAAACATAGAATTGCTTAGTTTACTTATCAATGTAATGTTTGCAATGTATGCAATGTTGTCTCATAATATATTTATCCGTATAAACATTTTGTACCACACTTTATAAGTTGTACTTTTGTTCTTCTTTACTTGAATACTTTGTATCATGTATCGCCCTTTTGTTCGATGAAAATAAAGTATTTGAATAAAGTGTAAAATATGTAAAATGTCAAAAGAATTTGTGAAAGTATATATTGCAATTTACGCTTCCAAGCCGTAGCGGTATCTTTAACACTGACTAAGTTGAAAGACAGACCCTTGACGTGCTTGTCCTTCGAACGTCGACGGTTGAATCGGGCACGCACCTCGGAAAGTTTTGTGATGGGAGGACAATTATTAGCCAGCCAATCCCCTCCTCATCACTAATAATCTCTCCCTACCCCCTCTCTCTCTCCTCCCCTCTCGTCTCCCTACTTCTCTCACTTTATATATATTTCTCCATCTCTCCATCTATCTCTCACTTTATCTCTCTTCCCTATCTATCTATCTATCTATCTATCTATCTATCTATCTATCTATCTATCTATCTATCTATCTATCTATCATCTAGCTATCTATCTACCGTGTATCTAATCTATGAATAATAATAATAAGGTCTTATTTACCCAGGGAAGCCTCTTCAGTGTTGCCACTGCTCTACCAGAGGGCCCTGCCATTATTATTACCATAGCGTTGCCAGGTACCCATTTATACACCTGGGTCGAGAGGGACATGGTGGGTAAAACATCTTGTCCAAGGACGTAAGCGCTGGGCGGGACTCGAACTCGAGTCCTCCGATTGGGAGTCGAGAGTCTTATCCACTATGCCACAGCGCCCCTCATCTATCCATCTACAATGTATCTATCTATCTATCTATCTATCTATCTATCTATCTATCTATCTATCTATCTATCTATCTATCTATCTATCTATCTATCTACCGTGTATCTAATCTATCTATCCATCTATCTACAATGTATCTATCTACCTATCTATCTATCTACAGTGTATCTAATCTATCTATCTATCTATCTATCTATCTATCTATCTATCTATCTATCTATCTATCTATTTCTATCTCTTTTACTTTCTACCTATTTGTTTTTCTGCCGCTTTACTTTGGAAATGATAATGCCTCCATGAGAAAAATGAGGTGTTTTTTTTTAATATGTGCATGTATGTGTGTGTACGTGTGTGCGTATGTGCCTTTGTGTGTATGTAAGACTATATTGTAATACTGCTGCATACATGGTTGTAGGTTTTTGTACAAGTCTTTTTGATTGTTTGTATACAATCTTCATAAATTCTTGCTTGTTCGTAAACGTTTCATTGAGAATAACATGCTGATATCGAAACTCGACGAAAGAATATTATAAAAATGTATATGTGCGTGTGCGTGCGTGTGCTTTTTCTACTCAGTATGTGACATGTGTAATTGGTAATCAATACCCAAGAGTATGTCCGTAACCTTCCTTTTTAATCTGAATCTTATTTCATTAAAGTTTTTTTTTTTAATATCGATTTGAATACTCATGTATTTTAATGTCAACACCTATCACATTTATATTCGTTTATTCAACAACTTAAAATAATATTTATCCAGATGGAAAATAAAGGAGGATACTTTAAAAAAGTATGTGTGTGTGTGTGTGTGTGCGTGTATATATATAATGTGTGTGTGTGTTTGTCTCCCTGCAGGAGGAGTGGCTCATCTATCTCTCGTAAACCAGCCCTATAATTGTCCTTAGTTGTCTGTCAGCGACTGAGCCGTCATCTGGAAGCTCGTCGCTAGGCAACAACAACTGTTCTCCACCGTTTTAACACCATCATCACATCTTGTGTTTAAACCGCCTCTTTAACCTGATCAAAAAAGCACAGATGATTAACCCTTAGAATCTCAAAATAGTCACTGTTTTCAATTGATGACAATTCCACGTGTGTAAAGAGTACTCAGTGATAATTTGGCCAGAATGCAAAGTGCAGTATAGTTTCATTTAGCAGACGATAATAATACAATTTTCGAAGAGCAACTGAAGTCGTGAAATGAAAGCAAACGGGGACAGTTGTAGAGGTCATTATTCTGACTCTGACAAGGCTTTCGCTCTCTTCCTCTATCGATAATCATTTCACGTAGTCTGAAATAGCCAAATCGAACATTCCAATGATGTAGATGATTAAGCTTGACCAGGAATTTCGAATGGACGACCAAACTGGCTCCTGATGTTTTGAGATCAGACATTCATGTCTTTCATGGAAAATCGTAAAAGTACGGTGACATTTTATTGAAAACGTTGATTTCTTAGTTATTGCATAATTTGCTCACTCAGAAAAATATTCACACGCGGCAAAGTAATAAAAGACGTGACTTGTAACGCGCGGGTAAAGTGGCAACATTCAGTTACATTATTTGGTTATTTAGGAGCATTTTTATGTGATGGGTGGGAGTCACAATTGAGCTGGTTCAGTTATTACCAGTTCAAAGGGAACCGTAGCGCTCTCCTCCTTCTTCTCCTCCTCCACCACCTCCACCTCTTCCACCTCCTCCTCCTCCTCCTCCTTTTCCTCCTCCTCCTCCTCCTCCTCTACCACCTCCTCCTACTCCTCTTCCTCATCCACCACCACCTCCTTCTCCTCCTCTTCCTCCTCCTCCACCACCTCCTCTTCCTCCTCCTCCGCCACCTCCCCATCATCTTCAACCTCCTTCTTCTTTGATTCTCTCAAGCCATCTCCCCTTAACCATCACCAGCATGTTCTTCTTTTCCTCCTCCCCTCCTCCTCCTCTTTCTTCTTTCATCCTTCTCCTCGTTCATCGTTTCTTCTTGTCAATTCTCTCCACACTCCACACCATCTCCCATCTTCTACATCATCTTTTCCATCCATCCTCGCTTCTTGCATCATTCCAGTGGAGACATAAACGTGAGAGCATAGTCGGCCCTGCGGGTCCCATATAATTATCGTTTGAATAATAAGTAACGAAAACGCAAAACATAACGAGAGCTGAAGAGTGCCATATGTACACATTCATTGCAGAGAGCGCACATTACGTTGAGTGGTAGAAACTGAACATGGACCCATCATAATTAACACATCGGAGAAGTATATTGTGCTCCTTGGTGAGTCTTTTTGATTCCGAACCTCCTCTGCGACATGAAAAACCATATATTGCTAAAAGCGCAAGGGCGCGCGCGCCCCACTGATGCAACTGTCGCTATGTTCCGCAATGCGATACGCTGGGTCTTTCTGAGGCTGCGTATATAGGGCCTCTGGCGGTTTCAGGGATGGAAAAACGAACCGAACAGTTGGAGACAGGACTGGTGTGGCAGTGAACATGGAACATGCAGATGAGGTTATTTAAAGGGCGTGTCCCACATCCTCACTGTCGACATATCTTCAACGAGCTTGAATTCTAAATCCCAATGTATGCTCCGTTTGTTGCCGAGTATACTGCCCTCATAACGTTGAGGTTACAGTCGGTTAGTCAACTTCGAATTCCTTTCCCCCTCCTGTTACTTGAAAATCGCCACAATAGGTAATGTAATAGCACACATGCGTACTTGGTGGTAGAGAGGAAGTTTGCCTCAGAAATCTGCTCTCTTACGAATATGATCTTCTTTAGGCTTTGCTTATCATTCAAATGTTGCATTTAGAATTCTTTTTGTGTGTATGAAAAAAAATGTTTAGAAAGAGGGATGGACCTACGTTCCATTTGTTTAAGAATTGTTTGAGCTGGCTATTGCTTCAATTTGTCTGTTCTGCGCCTTTCCGCAAGACTCTTTTTGTGCGTATGCAAAAGGGAGATAAATTTTCTGTAAAATACGTCATAACCAGTCAAATTCCCTTCCATGGTTCCTAAACATTCTATGTACCCTACCCCCCCCCGTGCTACCAGTGATATGTACAGCGTCTTGAATTTTCATTCCAATCCTAGTACTTCTGCGATCCGTGTGCAAGATTGGTTGTTCTCGAGCGCGCGTTTGTTGTTTATGCTATGTCACACAACAATTACTTGTGATACCAAAGCCAGCATTATATGAGTGCCAAACGGCCTAATTTGCTCAAAATTTGCGCTGCTCCTTTAAAAGTGATCAGCACGTAGCTTTTGATTGGCATGACAGCCAAGCCCCTTCACACTCATTACTCCGTCACACGCGCGAGCTTATGTTGCGCGGGAAACGAATTTGGAGGGACTCCTCGTACAGCATCATCGTCTGCTTCGGACGCCAAGGTCATCCCGCCCTACAAACACGCCATTCGAGGGGACAATAACCTCCTCATTCTTTCTGCTGTTGTTGTTGTTGACCCAATCGTCAGGGTTTGTGATTGCATTATTCATCGCCATGTACAGCGCTGTCAATTATGTCGATGACTCGAAAGGAAGAAGGAAAACTAAAGAGCAAACAAAACATAAACACGCTCACACACGTCCACACACAAGCGAGGGAAGACAGCAAATGTCAAAGACCGATGTGATGCTTGTAGTTCACAGCTGTGGAAAGTTTCGCTTTCTGCTGTCACAAATTCTCCGCTGTTGCAATTATGTTTGCTGGCGAGCTAAATGACGCTGCATCCAAACAAACTTTTATCGCGTTCAGCTACTTTTCTTCGACGCAAAATGGAAAACGACCAAAATTGAAGAAAAAGATGAACTAGAAAGACTTTATGAGCAGCTAAAATATATCTTAACAGTATGTTGAAAATCACATGATACAAGGACAGCCACTGAAAATCAAGGGCAGGTTTCCTCCGAATTTCCCGTCACGTAATTTTCAGAGAGTTCTTGGAGAATGAAAGAAGTTTTCTGCAAATTTTTTGTTGGAGTAAAATATCCTTTTCACGCTTAAGACGGATGTGAAAGTCCGCTATTACTTGTTTTGTGTAAACGTTGCTTGAACGGACATGGTTTAAAGGCATTCTGTAATTAAAACAGTATCGGTATCTTCGACCTCAAAAAAAAAAAGAAGCATTTCCCTCCTCTCTATGAGATTACTTGAGTTGATTTTCGTAAGGAATACACTGTCCCACGAGTCATCTTCATGATAAGACATTCCCGAAAGAAAAAATTACATTCTCAAAGTCAAGGAAGTTGTTGAGACAAACAAATCCAATAAGGAGGTAGTTTTGAGATCGGGTTACTTCCGTGAATCTCGAGTAGTTCTGAACAAATTGACTCGGCTTGAAGGAAAGCAAGTAGCTATTTGTCGACATTAGCTGTCCTAATGATAAGCAAGTGTGGGACCATTGCCTCATTTCAGTGGCAAAGAGAAACATGTCTTCTTGTATAGAAACTCTCTTCTAATTGGCTTTAATGTCTCCAGAGGCAGCTACTAATCGGGTTACAGGTGGTATATTCTCCCCCCTCGGAGAGGGGTAAACGGTTCCGGCAGAGACCCGCTTTTCCGATTGCCCCAAGCTGCGCGTACGATGAAAATTTGAAACAAATGTTTATCTCCCCGCACTAGGTTTTGCTCACTTCAACTCTCCAGGGTCGGAAAATAATATGCCATCATATCTTTGCGCGTCGGGCGGGGGAAAAAAAGAGTCCGCATAAAGAGCCACCAGATAGTGGTTATTAGTGAAAGTTTTGAACCAAGTTTTTCCTCCTCGCCAATTTCATCAGGATAGCTGGCTAACCCTAAACCCGGCGAACTGCGCGAGCAATCAGATTTGCCGGAGGGGCGAATTTCAAGTCGAAGTTAAACCCTAAGGTAGAACTCATTTTGTTTTGTCGGCTCGTGTTTACCGGCTTGCCTTTCGTCTCACCTCCCTGTTGGCAGACAGAAACGCCGTCTTTTTCACGCGCAGAGAACGGCCAGTCTAATGTTGCACCGAAAAAAAAGAAGTAGGGCTTTCCTGAAATTTGCTTCAACAAACGCGATATGGCGATGAAGTTGCGGTCACAAACCTGATGAAATCGCCCGTGGAACATCTCTGCACAGAAACAACAGGCGTTCGTTGATCTCCTTCATACGTACGTCCAACACGGGAGACAGTGTATTTTGTCACGAGATAATTCGGGATCACATCACGTTTTTTTCAAAATAGGCAGCATCAACGCGTTTGCAAAGGAAAGCATCAGGAACCGTGTGTGTCTGAATCATACGTTATTGTAATTTAACCACTACCGTCCACTGGTGCATTAAAAGTTGACCATACCAAAATAACGGTCATCATTATATCATGAAAAAAAAAACAACCCAATTCGGTCACGATTATAATTATATATACTCAAACATATTGATCTTCATTCAAATACATGATTGTTTACATAAAGACATTTCGATATTATCAATCATTTTTTCTGATTTTGAATACATTGCATAATCCCATACGTATAATGATATTTGTCAACCATTCTTAGGTTGCCAAAATATGTTTCTGGCGGAGAATCGTGTAGATCGAGCTGTTTTTCACTGAAAAGTTATTGTAAGATCTCCCCATCTTTCATTCACGTCAGAAAAGTATATCTCCTTTTTTCGTCTTTCTCTCTCACCCTCGATCTCTCTCGCACATTACACACAAAAACACTCCCTCACAAACTTTCATGGAAGCTGGAACACAGCAGTCATGCTTGCTGTTGAAAAGGAGACGCTAAACTACCGCGCGTCAAAAGCTAGGGTGGATGGAGAGGGGGGAAAAAACACACGAGTGGTATAATATCGCTTGCCAATAATCTGATGATTCAATACTTCCAACCGATTTGTAAGCGATTCCACCCGCTTCCATGCATATCCTGTCAGGCAGGTCGATAGCTCAAGTGCTCGGGCCTTAGAGAACTACGTCACTAGAAAGCACTCACCCGCCCGCCCTCATTATACCTCTCTGTAAATCTGCCGAGCTCAAGTTTTGAAAGCGCGGGAAAACAAATGCGCTAAAAGCCAAGCGGCAGTATATCGCACTCTGTCCGCGGAGTAAGAATCCATGTTCTCTATAGATTTGTCTATACTGTCGTTTATCAGAAAAGACGCAGTCTTGCCTAGGAAAAAATACAAACATCTTTGAGCCAATAGAAAGAGAACACTGGGAGACAGAAGGAATACACGAAAAATGTGGAAGAATATGCAAAGTTGTAAGATATTTAAGTGTAGTGAAAAGGGAAAGTGATGAAAAGAAAGGAAGAATGTTAGTGAGAGAGAGATAGATGTAGGGAAATCTTAAATCGTTGAGAACTGTTTGGTCCAAATTAACACAACAAGTAAATAGAATTATATATCTACCTAAATTCATGTACTATTAAGCATCAACACCTATATATATATATATATATATATATATATATATATATATATATATATATATATATATATATATATATACATATTCATCTATCATATATTCATACGTGTATACAGACTTTTATCTCTCCCTCCCCGTCTTTATAAACATTATACGTTTAATATCATATCGATACACATACATATATCATATTATGAACTATCATCTGTTGACCTAAAGAAACAAACTCTCGGTTCGTGTTCAATGAGTAATAGCTTCAAAAGACAATACATTTATTTTAATAAATGAATAAATAGATGAATATATAAATAAATAGATAGATAGATGAATTATATATATATATATATATGAATTATATATATATATATATATATATATATATATATATATATATATATATATATTATTTATTTATTCATTTAAAATGAAAACAAACAAATTGAAAACTGTCCAGAAACAAATGATGGAAACAAATAGATGAAAACCCATTTTTCTTTGCTCAAAGTTTTCACTATATATATATATATATATATATACATCCGAAAACTTTGGTTTAATGATGATCGCTCTAAATAGTCAGGGAATTATTGAAGCTATTTCCCGAAGTTAATTCTCTATTTCAAAATACTACATATACAAAAACAAATTGGTCTGAAGTTAGTTATACTCTGATGAATTTTTGATCGTGTTTAGGCATTCTGGCATTTCACACATATGTGAAAGAGTTTACGCAGGCGATTACCTAGTCCACTATACAAATATGTTGATGGTAAGATTAGTGATGAGCTGAACATAGTTCACAATGTCATGTTGATGATCACAGCAATGCGGAGATAATAAGAAAGACGCCATATTTCATACTTGAAGAGGGCGAAAATTAAGCAACGCGGTGAAGACAGTGTGAACAGACATAAGCATACCGTACACCGTTTTGATATCCTCAAACCTTTTATGAGTGATCGACTAATCACTGTTCGAGATCGACTATATTTCTTCATCACATATACCTTTGAAATGAAAACAACGCAGTTTCACAGGTAGGGAATTACTTCTGGAGAATATCACTGATATAAAACACAAGCAGAAGTCGATGGTTATGGTAATAATTGTCAATTATGTACTCGCAGCTCTTCGTAGCTTTGTGAGGAAATATCCGTTATAAGTGCGCCAGGAATAAACGGATGTCTGACATTCATACAAAATGATTTGTAAGGATTAAAGCGCATTTGTAGCAATGGTCAATGGATGCATTTCCTGTTGTGCATCGGTTGGGCATCCGCTGAGATGAACTTCATCTTTTATAATCCGCGGGGGGCCAAACTTTATTGATCTAAATGCTGCAAAGTTTAGAAACAGATAAAAAACGAGACGAATCTCGTTGAAGAGAGTCAAACGAGTGAAATTGGGCATCTGTTTTTGGACCAAATCGGAACCACCTGAGTGAAGATTACCGGCCGTTGAGGGAGCTGTAATTCGCATAAGCATTCTTCAATTTAGAGAAGACAAGATGTCTTATATGAAACGGCCCAAAAAGTGACAACTTCAGACATCAACAACCGGAAATTGACCTGCTAGATTCCCCTATGTCCTTCAGAGAATAACACATCTTAAAATACTCACCACTTTCGCCTAACTTTCAAAAGGTTTATTGAACTTATTCCTGCGACTTCGTTTGATTCCCCCTTTCCGGTAATAAAATCATTCTCTCTATGTATTTCTCAAGATAGTAAACAAAAGTATTATGCATACGATGCAAACAAAGGTTGTTTCCGTTTAGAAAATATTTCATTAGAGTGTGTAATCATGATGGATGAGCTGGAGTTAAGCATTGTGAGATTGCCAGACAACTTCACATGCTAGCATATTGTGGTAAATTAGCATATGGGGGGGGGGGGATACGTGTTGTTTTATAGCTACAAGCCTTGTGGGTGAGTTCGAGAACTGTCACTTTGTGAGACTAAAGCTTCAGCTGTTGGCGATTTCAGTGTGAGGGTTTGAAGGAGTTATAGGTGGCATACAACAACGGTTTCAGTTTTTAGTACAGGTATGCAAATTATTTTCTTGTGTCGATTATCGAATATGATTGATCTTTATAGAGCTGTACTAGTTTCTGATGTTTAGTTTTGTTATTTAAAATAACACTGCGGTACTGTGTAGCTTTCCGTTGATCTACAAAAATATTGTGCGTGACGTCATGATAATAATTGTTTGCTGCCCTCTTGTGTCTTCAGTGTTACTCCATTAAACCTTTAACACTCTGCGTGTTTTGAGTGCCATTTGGCACAGGAAACCCTATAGCACTGCGCACATTGTCCAAAGTCTCTGATACAGAAAGGGTTAATACAACTTGGCGGACTGGCTATAGCACGCTCTCGGGATAGAGAGAACGCCTACTTGTTGGGTGACTGTAATGAATAGTTGCCAAATGCTTATGCAATATGCTTTATGCACAATGTGAAACTTCAATCTTGGATATGTCCAAGTTCCAAGTTCTAGGTTTCCTAAGGTGTGCCCTTTATTCGACCTTTGTGCAATGTCATCCTGATGAATAGGCCTATAGATATCGTGACTCACGTGTTAGACATCGCGCCTGTCTCACCAAAAGCTGGCTCCAACCTTTCCTCCGTGGTCAGTGTCTCAAAATTGAAAAGAATGCGTCACAAAAAAATACTACTCGTACCTTGCCACCGTTGAGGGCATCTACACAACATGGGATAATCAATATGTTTAGTGAGCAATTACTTAGCAGCATAGCAACACTTCTAGAACTATGGTGAAAATATAAGTTTATGTTTCATGTCAGAGAAGGGAATTGCGCGGTAAAACTGTGCCCTCACTATGATCGGCGAGGTGGCTAAACAATGTTGAAACGGTTGCCTTGTTTGAACAATCTAGGCACCTCAATTACTTTCAATTCGCATTCGCGGTACAATATCACGTACGACCTTCCTTCAAGTGTTTAACATTATAAAACGTGTTGAGTTGTAGGAGACATGCGTCGGCAACTCCCTCCTGTCAAACTCGCAGTGACGAGGGGGTGAGCCCCGTGACTCACATTGGCCACAGGTATTGCCTCGTTTTCCCTCTGATCGGTTGCCGGCTGATGTACGAGGGGGTGGTGGCAACGATTCACGTAAACGTAACAACGCTCTCTGCTAAATATCAATAAAGCTGGCGCCCGCACTTGGCCTACTTGCGCAAGCTTATTGTGGCTTGGGCGCTGCGATTTATTTTGCGGTCTCTGTCTAGATGTGGGGAGTTCCCAGGTTGGAGTTCTGAGTAAAATAAAAATACATCAAATCATATCTGAGATAATATACTAGTTGCTATGTTAAACTTATGTGAGCAAGGAATTTCATGACATTTACAAAATGTGCACTATAGTGACCGTATTCATCTATCAGAATACATTCAATGTCAAGTGCATTTAGACAATATTCAATCAGATAGTATACAAAGGTTCTTCCATGTGGACGGAGATTACGATGAGTAAGTGAAATAATCAGAAAAAAAGAAACAAATTACACACGGAATGACTGAATGTAAGTAATGAAAGTGCGTTTTAAGGCAGACATATAGAGCTCTCCCTGTTTCATTACAAGAACTGGTTTTCTCGCAAACTAGCAATACTCCTCCTTGATTTTATTTCGTCAACAGCCATGCAGACTCTATAAGTTCTCCTATACGCTCTAGCAAGTGATACTCGAGGCGGAAGTCTGAAGCTTGGGATCAGCTGCTTTACGATAACACGGCAGAATCACTAAAGTTCCTTCCTCACTCAATCTTTAACTGCCTCTGAATTGCAGATGTCAATGGAATCTCAAATGTAGATCGTTATCAATATTTATATACAAAACATTATTCGTTAGCATTACCCATCAGGTAGACCAGTTTTTGGTCATGAGGCACAACGCATTCAAACAGATTATGTTGGAAGTGTGTAATGAAACACGCACCAAGGCGTTCAGTTTACTTTCCATAATAATTGAGATAAGATAATAGATCTAGACTTTCCTTTTACAGAGTCACACTATGATATTCAATAAAATTTGCTTCCTTTTCTTTGAACGAGTCAACTTCCTTCCAATATTGATGTTTCCATAAATTTGATATCATTTCGAGTAAATAAGACTAATGTCAAATTCCTTTCTAGAAGAGAAATTGTGCGATTGTGATTGGTTGCTGGCAAGCAGGAAGTGTTTCTTGCACTTGACTATATAGAAAAGAGAATTAAGAGCTCAAGTCCAGGGTTCATTCACACTCGCGGTGTATCGTATCATATTGCCTCTCGGCAATGTGCAGAAAGTGCGGAGGCGATAGTTCGTCGACAGTAGATGCCGAACCAGTGCCAACGAGCCCGTCGTTTTGAGCGATCACCATAGGCCGTGCGTGTTTGCATTGTAATCGGCAGCTGTTCACACGGGCTGTCGTGTTCTTGGCTAATTAAATGATCGTCCATAGCTCCGTATCGAATGAGCCGTTTTTCACTCTCTTCTCTTCCCCTTTCGGGTGGCTGAACCCACTCTTTCCCCATTATACAAAAAAGGTGCGAAATCGGGGTTCTAATGTTACAAACACCTTGTCCGTACTACTGGTAGTATCGATTGGATAGAACGATCTCGGTTACTGCTACTCCGGGGTCTGTACGATCGCGCGAAGAATGGAATAGCTCATACACTTAAAGGCTCGCTGTCCATTCGCCTCTTAGCTTGTATATAGTATCAACTATGCACACAGATGCAAATCGTTAAGTGCAACATCTAGCAAACACACGGAATCCGTAATCTTCACTTGTGTTGAAATCAAACGGTACTCCAGATTTCTAGACAAAGGGTTACGACTAAATTGTACTTATAGTGAGGGAGGTTTAAATATCAAAATCCTAATGATGGCACAAGAACTCGAATTGAGTTAGCATCATAAATCCTTTTACGCCCTGATCTGGATTGTATGATGCCAATTATTGTAATAATTCATAGTAGTTTTGACTTGAATAAATACTATACCGGGTAAAGAAAAAGGCTTTGATTACAAACTATGAAATTGCCATAAGGTAGCAGGAGGTGGCATAGTTGTCCTCCTAAACTATTAGTATTCCTTGTTCTTATCCTCTTATTAAGATTTTACCGAGTGGCCTATTTCATCAAAGCTTAAGGAGGAGGCCCGGACCGGGTAAATAGCAAGATCTTTAAAGATGGAGCAAGATCCGAGAGAGGTGTGTAAGACTTTACGACATGAGGAGAGACATGCTCAGCCTCGGAATCTCCGTGGGCTTGCTCAGGGGAGCGGGCTTTGCCTCTGTTTGGAACCCCGGCTGCCCGCTAAGTAGGAGATACATCTGTATAAACAGCCGCTAATTATTCACGACGACAAGTTTTCTATATGGTCGCCGCGAGAAATTCGCCACCGCCATCCCCCGCGTTCCGTCACCCGGCCGCCCGATTCGCGGGGGCGAAATCCGAGGAGAGCGTGGACAGGCAGCCAGTGCGGAGATGCAATAGAAGGGGAAAAAGGTAAGAAAGGGGGGAAAAGAGGGGGGTAAAAGGGCGTCGGTCTGCAGAAGAGCATTTAATAAAGAAAGAGAGAGGACGGGGGAGGTGGCGGCGGAAAAAAGGGGGTAGTTAAGGTGGCGTCTTGTAATGGATGGATTTTGATGGATGTTCGATTTTATGCTCCTTGCAGCTCTTCTACCTCTGGGGCGCTGCGGCTCTATACTTCTTCGCACTCGGCTTTTCTACACAGCTACCCCCCCCCCCCCCCTCCTACGTATAGGCCCCGCGAGGGGATGGGACAGAGGAGGAGAAAGAGAGGGAGAGGGAGGGATGGGGGGGGGGGTAAGCTGGAAAGTGTGTCTCATTTCAGCTTAATTTGAAACGCAATATATTTGGTTAAGAAACACACCTCACCACCTGACTGGTTTTGATTGTGGAAAGGACTTAAGACACTCGAGAAGAAGGAAAAAAGAGAAAACTGGCACTTGATTTCCCTCTTCCAAAGTGTCCACGCGCATTTATGTATAATTATGTTATGTATATACAATTCATATCTTTCTATTTATCTATCTACCTATCTATATTATAATCTCTCTATAATTTTTGATATATACTTATAAATATATCTATGCACTTATCAATATATATCAACATATGTATACACAAAGATTTGTATAGTTGTATATACAATGTATATATATATATATATATATATATATATATATATATATATATATATATATATCGTGATATAATCATACAGATATGTAGACGTCTAATATGATACTTGACATGCTTGTGGGAGTCATATTTTCTCCAAGAGATTATAATATTTTCCCTAAGCGCGCAGCTCTGAAGTGTTATATCACAACGATAAGAAAGGCAACTTTTTGTTATATGACATGGTCTACTTAAACATGTTAAATACACATCATTTCATTCTAGCCCCTCTGGCAGCCAACAAAAAAAGAATCAGAAAAAAGAACAGAATAATATCACCTAACATTGACGTCACTGCTTGCGATATAACAATTTCAATTCTCACTATGTTAGTCCCGTGATTGCCTTGTGACCAATCAGCGACCAGCATCTATTTAGACCATGTAAAAAATCTAAAAACCATATATATATATATATATATATATATATATATATATATATATATAAGCATAACATAGTCAACCTGGCATAAGTCGAATCCGAAGGGACCACAAAAAATCTTTCGACTTACATGAATTTCGACATACAAAATAGAATTAAATCATGTTTATATCCGTCAAGAATGTAAATTTTCTTTGACTTTTTCGACTCGTGCTCAACTAGGCAAATGTGACTGTATATGTGTATAATCATACTTATTTATATGTATGTACATTTATATAGTTTCAGTGTACATAATATTGCAATGGGCCATACCTTTTTACATAACTTAATCTACTTAATAATTGATTATTCTCATTTTTGCGTTGATATCATAAACGCCAGTCTGGTGACGTTTAAGCCTAATTTGATGTTGAGATTTGCTGCGGTGCTGCGCAGATAGTTATCATGATTTCCCGTCTCGAATGATTTTACTTGATTTCGTCTGGTGCAATTGTATCATATTTCTCCCTTTTTTCTGTGAAACTCTTTTTTTTTTTCATCGAAACGGTTCGGTCCATCCCAGTCTACTGCCTGCAAACTTTGCAGCTAATCTGGCTAAATCGATATTTAATACTGGGTCTTCAAATGCACTCACGGGAGAGCCAATACTTTTTACATCATAAAATTCGTCGTTAAGTGCAGTCATGTTGTTTAGTCAGTATTTACTTTCGTCCTTGTTGGACTTGCTATAGAAAAGGTGAAGTGCACTTTAATTTTGTTATAGCATTTGGTATCCATAGGTCATATCATCGTTTCACTCATGAGCGTAGACCTCAACACCGATCTCAACTAAACCCATTGCTTACGCGGCACTGATGGGTCGGGTACGAACTGTATGGGAGGTGAGAATTTCTTGTAGGTAACGGGTTAGGTGTACAGGTGAATGTGAATCATTCCGGTCCAGATGGAGTTCAAACACCTTGAAGCCGTTATCCCTTAAAAGTTCATCATAGACATGGTCTTCTTTTTTATGCCTTTGTCCATGCGTGCACATGAGCGTGAGCATGTGTATGTGTGCGTGTGTGTGTGTGTGTGTGTGTCTGCGTATGTGTGTGTGTGTGTGTGTGTGTGTGTGTGTGCGCGCGTGTGTGTTGTGTACTATATTGGCATTAAGCTGAGCAACTGAAACAATAAATATGCGAAGTGTGGGTCCATCTTCGCTTTGTTTCAAACCATAAAAAAATGTCGAGGAAACGAGGGAATCCGTAATTGTTTTATATTTTTCAGCAGCGTACAGTTCCGTACGAAAAAAGGGGAATCCAAACTGTGTGGATTAAATTGCCTTGTTTGTGTGCTGAGGGATGTAGTGCATATTGACACGTCGCTCACGTGCGCTGTTAGGTGTCTTCCAGAAAGTGACTGGAACGTCCCACAGGGAGGGGAAATTGCACCCCCTTGACTCCGGTAAGGGGGTTACGATGGCTCCCCAAATCCACTGGTATGTACACAACCACATTTGTTCAAACTCGGGGGAAAGTCTGCGCGTTTCTCCCTCGCCCTTCCCCTTCTTTTTTATTTTTTTCCTCTCCCCCCACCCGAACCACTCTCGATCTGCTTAGCTGTTTGCACAGGGATGCTTTTAAGGGGCACTCTTCGGGGAGATGCTGCCACCGACCGACCGTCCCGCCACAGCAGCGGGGGCTTCGGGGTGTTGACCGCGATGAGCCCCGCGTTTCTGTCGTCATCATGGGTAGATCGAAAAGCTGCAGGCTGATATCACTGACCCTTCTTATACTGGTCAACTTTCTGCTAAGCCAAAAAATCTTCAATTTCCTCGTTTACTTTCTAGATTAGCAAAGTTTAATTGAAACTGTTCGCCAAATGTCCTATTCACAACAGACCATCACATTATCTTGAAAAGCTTTTTGTTAAGAACGGTTAACACTTTAGTTGTGGGTCCTTATTTGTGTATAATCACTATTATAGATCGTGGTAGGTAATTAATCTGAAATATTGCAAAATGCTATCAATGTTTATAATAAACAAAGAAAGGTTGCATAATTATGTTTTAATAGTGTTCTTTGCTTGCCCTTATTCTACATGCCACTGTCACATGAAGTATGTCTTTAAGCTGTACTGTTAATGCCACAAATGTTAAGTCCACATGTAACTCTGCAAATCCTCTTCTCTGTTTTTTCATGGTTTCCTTTGCTGGCTTATCGATGTTTTCGTTCCCATGTCTATGCCAGACTGTCTGTATCTATTCCCAGGTTGATTTGAAATGTCGTCTTTCATGTATTCAATCCATATCATTCTTTACTAGTTTTGCTGTGTCTCTCTCTATATATAACGAAAGTAATACTATACTGTTTTTTTTTTTTGCAAAGCCATGATAAGTAACATACCTCTTTCCATTCATATGATACGCATCTTCATACTTCAGATGGAAAGAAAGCATTTTGGTATCAAGAAGATAACCATGGTATTTTGTGAAAATGCTAAAATACAGTCAGTCATAACGTTTTCAGGGCATTGCCTTGTAATCCTTGTCATGAAGAATGTGCTTCTTTGTTTTTTTTTTTTCTCAAAAATACTTAAACCAACTGATACCGTTAAAATCCTAAAATCCTCACATCGACGATAAAATGTTAATGCAGATGATTGCGTATAAGACAGAGACTTAAATATTTCTTGCAATTCTTTAGAGACTCTCTATTGTTTAATGATTGATTGCGTAATTGTCACACTCCGACTTATGCATGTACCAATGTAGCTTTCGGCTGTGCCAATAAACTCCAGGTAGAATTATCTTCTAGGGATTAGATTTACTTGGGGAGTCCCAGTTACACTTTTGAAATGATGCCTTCTGATTTAAATTCAAAATCCTGCATTGGACGTGGCTCAAGAAAGAATGCAAAACTAAAGTAAAACTGAAATACAAAACGAAAGTAAACAACATTCACAACAACAACAACAACAACAACAACAAAGCCTCTACGCTGTCTCTGAAATATGACATATTTAATTCAATAATTCACTATGATATTTATGATAGGTTGAAGAGTTATGCTATTTCATGATTTCAGCAAAACCTAGTCTAACTATGGCTGCATATGATTTTAAAAGGAGAAGTGAGTTTGCGGAACTACCTTTACTTACTTGCATGTTTTTATTACAAAATATACTCGTTACGAGTTCATGGTATATGAAGTTAAATACACAATATTTATTTCATTGGACCAGTGCGGGTTGACTATTTTTTAAAGCAATATTTTTCGTTTGTTGGCGTACGATTCATGGAAATGATCTCACCCAATAACGCCTTTTCCTTTTCTTCTTTGTTTTCCTTTATTCTTTTCTCTCTTGCTGGCAATGTTCTTTATTTCTCTCTTTTTTAAACCAATGCTTCTTTACTTGGGCAAACAGAGACGCACCTCCATGGAATTTCGTTTTCTGATCTCATACCTCTGTCAGATATAAAGTAAGGAAGAGTTATACGAGGAAGAACAAGAGGGAGGAGAACAAAAGAGAAGGAAAGAGATGAGAAAAGAGAGAGGGAGAGAGATACAGATGGGATGTAAAAGGAGAGAAAAGAGACAGTGTTTGTATATAATTATATATATATATATATATATATATATATATATATATATATATATATACTTTGAGAGTTTGTATGGGTGGATGGGGTTAATAAATGAAATTAAAATAAAATGAAAGAGAGAGAGAGATAGAGAGAAAGCGAGAGAGATGGAGAGGGAGAGGGAGGGAGAGGGAGGGAGAGGGAGAGAGAAAGAAATTCAAGGGAGAGAAGGTCGTCAAATCGGATAGTTTGTAGCGTAAACATTAATGAGGGGGAGTTGTAGTATTTTTCCTCCCTGCGCATTGTTAAACCTGGGCTTTATAGAAAACAGAAGTTACTTCCAGGCAGCCTGGGTGGGGGTAAAAAAAAAAAAAGGAGAAGAAAATGTCCCACAATCGTATTAGCGTGTAATAGTACCTCCATTAATTGAATCGGAAAACCGGATTAATACAGGGGTAATGAGTCACAGGCGAATTTCTCTCAAAAGAAGGTACTTTTAAAAAGGGTCTCCTGGCCTCCAGCGGGGAAAATTTAAGCCTCGCGCTCCGATCTTCACTAGACGCGGCGAATTGAGCTTATTTCGACGAGAAAGCGCCGCGTTCGGGAAAAATGAGAGAAAAGAAATTATTACGAATTTGTAACAAACGGTGTGTGCCGGCTTCTTACCCCCTACAGCTTCGCCCAAGTTGAAGAGAAGAACGCCGGGCTTACACAAACTCACCGTTTTTAACTCAATTTGGCTTTTATTGAGCGGACTCGCGCCTTAAATACACAAATCATTGTCGCAATTAAGGTGTAACCGTAACCAACATGGCGTCTGCGCCGAGCAGCTTTCGCGCCTATCTGAGCTGCCATGTCATCCGACACTCCCAGATCCTATTCAGAGAGAAACAAGAGGGAGGAAAAAAAAAAAGGAAAGGAAGAAGACGAAGACGAGAGACCCACTGTTAGGACATCCCGGGTTTTTTCTTCTTGTCAAACAATCCTTCCGAATATCTGTCTCATTTTTCTTCCAAATCGTTATTGGTCGATGATATTGGTGAATGCGCGATTAAGCCCAGATGGTATTGCGGATTTCTTCTCCTACGAGCATTTTTGTTGTAGAAATTAAAAGTTAATTTCTTGATATTGAAGGAGTGTATATACGCGCGAGGCGAGATTCATTAATTTATCTGAAGAACTGTGAATAGATCTTCACTTGGAGACAGCCATTGGTGTAGATTTATTCAGAAACAAATCTCGGACAAAATACAAAGAGGGAGAGAGAGCGAAATCGAGAGAGTAAACGAAAGAGATATGCCCCATAAAGATCCCAATGAATATCTAAAATCTACGTAATGCTTCAATGAGCAATGAGTGCGTGTATATTTTGTTGCTATTTTATTCGCGTATGTATATATATATTTGTAAATTCACATTGATTATCAATGTGCGATATCTATTATCAGAGCTCAAGTTTAAAAAAAAAAGGGACAAGATTGTGCAAGTGTCAATTTAAAGTTAATAAGATTAAGGACTTTTCTCTTAATTCACGCTATAATACTGCTATCGTTCCAATATACACAATGTACTAATCTGTGTAGTAAATAAAAAATCTTATTCTAAAGCTGTAATAATAATGTTACGGCTTGAAAGTTTGTCATTGTTGTCGTTGTTGTTGTTGTTGTATCAATGTTGTCATTACTGTTCGTGAAGCATGCACATGATGCTGCGTGTTTTGGTAGACACTTCTTTTGTTTTATCTACGTGAAATTTTGATTTAAAGTGGATCTCGAAATATTTTGTTTGGATATGTCTTTAAAGGATATTTCCCGTCTATTTCTGTCAAGCAATGAGGGCCGTCTCAAACGGTAATACTTGGGAGAGGGGATCGTTATTCAGCTCCGGTGGTTAAGATGTGACGTCATCCCTTGAAAATGCTGTGAGCATTCCCCACATCTTGATCAAGTACTTCCTTGCATTACACGACGATGATACAACCTACTCGGTCTCTGCATGCATGGAACAAACGTGGGAGATGAACAACATATCACGTTAAAGTTCAGAGTAGAAACCGAGGTCGCGTCACGCACACATTCAAGTTGCAATTAAGAATGTATACAAGATGTGTAAATTCGTGTGTCTGTGCGTGCGTTCATGCACGCGTGTTTGTCTGTGTGGAATTGCGTGCATTCCTATAAAGCGTTCGCTGGCAGCACATAAACGAATCGTATAATATATATATATATATATATATATATATATATATATATATTAATATATATAGTATATTTATAATATATTATATTATAAACATTATGATATAATAATATAATACATATAAACAACATTATACTTGGCAAAACAGATGTTTATTGCGTTTCCTAACACACACATACAAACAAAAAAGAAAACACGACTATGTTTAGGAGATTGACGATGGATATTGCTCCTAACTTACCACACATCGCCATCCAAAGTGATTCCGTAAAACTGTCAAGTAAAGTACAAGACACGCAGCTGGCTTGTGAACCTTGTAAACATGAGTGTCTTGTGGTTCTTCTACATGATTTGTTTTGCTAATTTTGACGTGATCGAACAGGTGTATACACCCCGTTACCTGATTTCCCATGGAAACGGCATCTGCTCTGTGTTTACTCCTAAAGAATTTTGGTTTCTCAGGGACAAGTTATTAATTCTGAAGTGATTTTACCCATTTCACAGCATCTTTAATTTATTTTTCTTCAGATAATTACCTACGTACTCACAGGTAAGACGAGATGTAGCGTTGAAAAAACGAGAAGAGATTAGAATGAAAATGTCTTTTAGTGAGAAAGACTTTCAGTTAATGAGAAAAGGAAACAAAAATTTATCAGTAATTTGTGTGGTATATGGATGAAATTCAAATCTTTTTAATTCAAGGGCAACGATAGTAATTTGAACGAATTTGTAAGGTATATACTGGATGAAATACAAATCTTTTTAATTCAAGGGCAACGATAGTCATTCGGACGAGTTTGTGCCGAGGGCCAACAGAAATGCACAATCTGTGTAGCGTTCAGGAGGATTTGAGGTAGATATACCAATTTACGGACCGGCTATTATGACGTTAGATTAGACCAACTGAACCAATGTTATTGACTTCTACAGAGCCCAGTTTTGCTGAGTTCTGGATTTTTCTTCACTGCTTTCACTTTGCAGGCAACGTTGGCTCATCGACCCCTCTTTGGGTCCTCCCGCCACTCGTCATCGCGAGCTCTGATTGGCACTGCCGTGAGTGAGGTCACGGCTGCACCCCTCTTGTCACCCGTTAATAGTGGATTACCCCTTGCAACCCATTTCATATCCATGGTCGTCGTTATAGGCATCAGGGAACATATGAGAGAACCTTAATAGGGCAGGATCATCCGAGCATGCGGCCTGTCTATCCTCTGATGGGGAGACCCAGAACGGCACATTACAAAGGAAGGAGCAAAAATTTGGTAGAAATAAAAACAAAACAAAGGGCAAAGCAAAAGCAAAAACAAAGTTGCAACAACAACAGAACACAACAATGATATTTAAAGGAATTTTGCTCTCTCTATACACACGCACACACACACACACACACACACACACACACACACACACACACAACATCTTGATGTGGTGCATCCACTATAATAAATTAGTGTGACATCATAGATCTTGGTAAAGGTAGTTATGACCTAAGTTCGAAATAATAGAAATCTACACAATGCATCAGCCCAGTCAAGCCATGCTTATGATGACGGTCTCCTGCTTCCTTGTTGAATCAAAATAAGACGTACTGCCATTTCTGTATTATACGCAACCATAGATATTTCAAAATTATTTTGTTATGCATGTAGTATTGCTCCTTTGTCATTTGCTTATGTTTTGTTTAAATTTGTCACACCCATGTAATTCATTTTGATTTGATTTGAGAAGCAGAATAAATACATAATATGTTCCTTTTTTTAATTTCTGCACCAATTCTTTGTGATACAGCTACTTAAGTGTTGCAAAATACACAAATCAGATTCCTGTCTCCTACTTGCGTGCAGTTCCATTCATAAAGATAGATGGATGAATATATAGTAAGATAGATATAGATAGATACTTAGATAGATGGATAGATAGATAAATGTATAAACATTCTTACATAAATAGATAAATAGATAATAGATAGATACATGGATAGATGAATGCATAGATATAACGATAATGAAATGTTGATGTCGAGGAAACATCGAATGAAACGCAGGGAGGAAAGGGCAGCTCCACAGTAAGTACGCGTGAAATGAATCTCTATAATCATCGAAGACACATGTGCTCTGTAGCGTTGAATGATTAAAGAATATCTTTTCAATTTGAGATTACGACTTGACTGACGCCTCGGTCGTGCTTATTGCTGTGGAGAGCGTGCATCGGGGCTGCGTCAACCCGCGTCAGCGGGGAGTCGAGATATAAGAAACCAGACGTCGCGGAAATCGTTTTGGTTGGGCGCTCGGTGATTTTTCCCGATGTCGCATCGCGGGAACGGCAGCCGGAAACTCGATAAGAATGTACCGAAAATGGAATCGTAAGGTGTCGGTGGCGGAAGTGGGTTGCTCCAGCCCTCCCACCGCAGGATTGGATTCTCAGACCTCTCACCGATTATACTCGTGCAGAGCGTGAATTTCTGCTAATGGATGGACCACGTGGTTCCCGCAAGCGAACGCATCGTTAGTATGATAATTTATGCATGCATGGGGAACAGTGATGATGATTGCTTCGAAAAACGTTATAATTTCTGCGGAGAGGTCTTAGCCACTTTGGAGACAGTGCAGGCGTATGGCAACAAATCGTTTGATTTGATGTTCGACCGAATATCATCCACAGAAACGGCAAAATCTTGAAATACTATGGAACTTCTTATGCATTCCTTACTTACGTAGACTGTATGCTCAGGTATATTTCAAAGTAATGACAAAGAAAAAAAAAACACCTTCACATCACCATTGCCAATGAGAGTATAATGTGAAAGAGTTTGTAATAAATTTGTAGCAGGTTTTGATGTTTGTGACATCACACCCGACATTATGTCACAGAAAATCAATTTGAAGGAATTTAGTGTGAGATAAATCAATGAATACCAATTTTTACAAGTCATTCATTGATTTAGTTTTGCATAACTTATATTCCCTTCAGCGTAAAAAGCGATGAAACTAAATAAAAGACTGGGTGTATTTTAATCACGTGCAGCTGGTGTTATTGATATTATATTTTTGTTCGTTTCATGGTCTACATAGGCAACGTTTAATCTTAATACGCATAATATATATATTTATACATGAAGAGTTTATCGCAAAAGGACTTAACTCCATTCATGCAAATTTATGATATTTGAGATTAAAGCTGCTGAAAACAAAGAGAATATTAACGAAATCTGGGATCTTTTTAATTCAGTTCAATTCAATTCAATTTCATTTTCAATTTCATTTTCGTATTTCCCAATGAAAAATGCATGAAATGGATCATAACTTCAAGAATATTCCTTGTTATGTAACAAGTGAAGTGCACTGGAAAGGTTTTTATTTTGCTCTATAATGCAGATGATGGACTTACTTTAAAATGTTCAAAAATTGTGCTTGACTCGTTTTATGATCAAACTCGTCATAATATATATCATCCATGTCTTTTAGGTCAGAAAAGAATGACTAAAATGAGAAATTGAATAAAACAATTGATCCGATAAGTGAATGTATTGAAAAAGGGGTAAATGTGTGAATAGATAAGTAGGAAAATGAGAAGAACTGAAAAAGCAGTAAGTTTTAGATCTTTAATACTATCTTCTCTTTCGTCACCTCCCCCCTTCCGTCACCTTTTCGAATGTTATATGGCAGTCGCCAGAAAAATCCCCAAATCCCCAAAACTCAAACTGACATTTTCAAGAAACTCAAGTACGCATGATGACAAGGAACACACACTAATACATCTACACCCACACGCACAGCCACAAAGTGAAAGCTTTTGTTCTATAACGTGATTTCTTTTGCCTTTCATGAACATGTTGTATCATGTGCGCTCACGCTTGTTTTGTGATTATAATACACACGCACATGTATTATTCGCGTGTTATACACATAAAACACACATTCAGATATACAATTGATTAGATACTCATACATATTTTACAGTCTTTAGTGTGCCTGTGTGTGTGTGGTGTGTGTGCTAACGAAATCATTCACACATCAAAATGCTTTAGGTTTGACAGTTTTTGCCCCACTGTGCAACGTTTGAAAAATACAAATCAAAGCATTGAATGTTTTTGTGATATTGTAAGTACTGATCAATTGGGTGTAAAAGAGGAAAATTACCCTCAATCAATCTAGTACTATTGAAGAATGAGTCGATAAATGTTTTCTGTGTTTTCATTTTTAAAACAAACATAATGCATTAGATATTGTTATACTGCAATACACGATATAATATGCAATTGATCTATATTTGTTCGATTCTTCGAAACAACTACGCTGAATATCATGTTACTTATTGAACACCACGACAAACATAAGTTCCCTCTATATCACTTTCCAAAGATGGAAGTTCCATAAATACAAACGGGAAAAAAATGAAGAGGCATCATATTGAGTTCATATTTGGGTTGTCCTCTCATCGGTTGAAACGGAGATCATAGGATTAGGAACATGACGGAATGATTATTGAGCCAGACGACACATTTTGCGCGCCATTTCCACTGAACCGGGAAACAGGGAAGGACTTCTTTCTGGTTTTGTTATTCTTCCGCTCTTCCTCTGCCTGTTAAGAATCTTCGTTGCAAACAGGAACAAAGAGCAATTGTCATTGATTGTTCCTGACTTTTAATGTTTTGGGATTTCAAGTCAATGTCGTATACTACTTTTGACTCATTCGGCCAGTGGACACGTGCCGGCAGTGCATGCGCACATTTTGGAAACAATTATGATGTTCAACTACTGTATATACCGGAATGGGAGCAAGTCAATACGTGTGTACATCTGCACAGCTATATGCGCTCCAGGCTCTCACGGAGTACTGTCAAACACGTGAATATTCTCTTTCGCAAGAATCAGCTCTGAGATGAACCGATTTCGAAACTCTATAAGGGAGTAATGATTGAAATAATTATATGCAACATGAAATTAAATAAGATATATTATGGCTCAAAGCATATAAGAACAATTTTGGAAATTTTCATATGTCATCAAAAAATCTAAGCCATCGATGATGTTGAAAGCTAGTAATTTTACTGTTGTTTGGAAATTTAAGGAATAATTTCACAACCAGTGACTGACACATGCCCTTCAGATATGACACTTTCAACCTGCATATTTATTTGTGCTTAGCATAATTTGAAAAGAATCCCCCATACAGCCTTGAGATATTATCATTTCTAGAAGAATTACCGATGTTTTTAATCATAGTTTTGAAACAAAGGCGGTGTCTGAAATGCTTCCTCTTATTGTAACCGCCAATATTTCAGTCATATTTTCCCAAAGTCTTCCTCTTGTTTTCTCCCTCTTCTTCTTCTTCCCCGGACGTAACAAGGTTCAGACATCCCTAATCCCACCATAACCTCGTCATATTTAGCGTACGACAGGGGTTACAGGGTGTCTTGAGAATTAACACGTGGAAACTCGTCTGATAGACGCGTCAATGTGTCAGATATATATTATCACAGTCGAAGCCAGGCGAAGCCAAACGACCGAGCGACGGAGATGCGCCCGTCAGGAAAAGGCAAAGAAAGTGTCATCCGCCCACCTTACCAAAACCATCTGGGGTGGTTTGTGCGGAGTTTTCCGTCAACCAAACTCTCTAATGCGTACCGGGCATTCGTTCCTATTACTCATGCAGGTTGTAAAAATTGTGATATTAGGCCCTGCATAATACAATATACTCAGTGCTTGTTGTCTGAGTAAATTTGTAAATCTTTGGAAATCTTCGTGACTTTTATGTTTACTACGCGACTAATATGTGTTGAGTGTGACCCGTCACCACTCAAATCTGATAATGTCGCTAAGCGGTTTATTTTATTTTTATTTTTTCATCATCAGATTCCATTGTTCCCACACTGAATTTCCTTGTGTAACGGTATGTTCCACTTTAAAAACATACAAACAAACAAACAAACAAACAAACAGCAAAATTGGTAACACAAGCAGACAACACATCAACTCAATTTTGAGCAGATTGCTTTTGAAGTGTAGATGCCGTAAACTGCGTGACGGAGATTTATGTAAAACAAAACAGGTCAATTCAAGATACCAGCGTCACATGCCCCATGAAAAAAGAGAGAAAAGTATCGAATTTCAAAACAGTTAAAGACTTTCACATTCAGTTTGAAGTAATCAGGCTTTTAAACTTTTCGATTTTTAATCAAGTGCGAAATTTCGTAGTATTAAGACAGTTTAACACCCCAAGTTCCTCAACTTCCATGCACCTTTTTAAGTGTGGACAGGTCATGATGGCAGTTCGTAGAATTACACAAGAACTCGCTCTGTCTCGAGGACTTCATACAGATTAATATGATCAATTTTGCACAAGGTTTGGTATGATTTTATAAATAACATGAATCCCCGCGAGAATTACCTATATTTATACTCCAAACTGGGAGATTGGCACAAACTTATGCACACTCTGTCAAGACGTTAACATGAGAACTTTCGACGAAAGAATATTACTAGTACCCCGAAGGAGTCTAAGACCTACCGTTCTACTCTTTTTGCCATCCTTGTTTGTGCATCAAAATTAATGACAGATGCAATGTTAAATTTTCCCCCCCCCCCCACCCAACAGGTCTATGACTTCAATAGAATATCGTTATTGCATGGACCCTACCATGGTTATTGCCTCGAAACCCCTCCCATATCGCTGGAGTAGGACTGACTTTTCATAATAATTGTTTTGTCCTTTGAATCTTTTGGTCATAAGACTTAGGGTGAAATTTTTACCTGGTTCATTTGCATTATTGAATTTCTCCATTGGGCAAATATCACTTACAATACCATGTATGAATTTCAGTCTTTTCATATCAATAATATATAAGTTGAATGCTATAACGTATGTTACTTCATTTTGTTGTATACTATTATATTGTTTCGTTGAATATTATGTTTTTATTGATTGCAAATAAAGAAAACATTTGAAACAAAAGTAATTTCAACTCTACATTGACTATTGAAACTCAAACCTATTTCCAAGTAGGCCTACATGCCCTCTTAAAAGATGTGCGTGTGTGTGTGTGTGTGTGTGTGCGCGCGCTTACAAAGGCAGTAGTTTCATAGGAATATTTCATTTCATTTCATTTCATTTCAATATTTCAGTAAAAGTATGGAGTGCAATATGACGTTTGCATATACAAAAAACTGGAATACAATGTGACTTTTGCCTATTCAAGCAAAATTAATGTAGCTCTTTTCTTATTTGATGTATTTCATGCATTATCTTTCTTCCAAAACCAGTAACAAACTCTAGCACCATTATTCCTATTTTAACATACTATTTACGACATTAGGTTAATTCAATTTTATGTGTTTGCTCATTTTGTTTTGTTTTATTTTGCTTTTCTTTCAGATTTTTCCCCCATTATTATTGTCTACTGTTCTGAACTGAAGTTTTATCCACGCTTCTTGACACTCTCTTTTTAGGAAATCTACTTCAGAAATGTCTTAATTCACGTTCATTCCGAATAAAATAATCAAATATCATACTGGCCATTTCTTAGATCGGCATATATTGATTAACTATAACATCTTTTAGAATATAGATACTTTATCATCTAATGAATACTATTATATATCTCTGTGTTATCTAACGCAACTGCTTGCTGGTCTATTGTCCTAACATGCCTAACAAAATGATATAATTTTGAAGGGAAAGTGTTGGACATTCAAGGTTAGGATGAAATGTGCATGTACTGATATAGGTAGGGCTTTAATGGTTTAGCATTAATGGTATTGATCAGCTATTAACAAAGCAAAGGATAATTTCTTTTAAGATATTCATAACTGCAAACCATTCTGCCATTGTGATTATGACATGGTTCATGTGATAAAAGATTTTTTTTTTTTTTTGGAGTTTCTTCATGTTTTGTTTTCTCAAGATGAGAATCGAATTGTAACAACAATCTTTATGTTACGTTATACCTAATTCTAGTGATATCTAAGAAGAAAATGTTACAAATCAAAGCCAAGGAGATGAAAATATACCCTAAAACTTCTCCATTTGTTTAGATATAGTGTCGAGGAAAAAAAAAAGAATCGGAAAACGACTTCGACCCTTAAAAACACAGTTTTATCATACCATTGCTTTGAGGTAACCATTATCATGAGATTGTATGTCTTAGAAGATATTAAAAAAACCCTGCTTATCTCTTAAAGGTCCAGTTTACTTTGGGAGCAGAGATTTTAAAAATGTTCAAGATATCACATTTGATGCATATGTGTAGGTCTGTTGTATCACATATACCATATAAAACTTTCACAATAAAGCCTAAAATATAAGGAAATATCAGTATTTTTCTCAATAAAGTGTAACTGTAGACGGTTTAATCTGGAAGCATTTTTATCATAACTATTGTTCATATTTTGTGTATTCAACAATACTTAAAATCGATTATACGGATTCAACATTTTACAGTGGTTGTTTATAATCGTAACTCACATTTTAGAACTATTCTAAAGCACTAATGCTGGGGTTTGTTTCATCTGCAAATGGTAAATTATGCCTTTAACAATAAACTGAAATATCATAGGATATTGCAAATTTGTGGTCTTCAGTAATTCGATTATACATAATAATTGAGAAATCAATTAGCACGATTTGATTTCAGCACATGATAAGATTTGCTTATTGTTTATTTCATTGTCATCACCTAAGGTATCATGACAATGTATAATTACTATAAGGTTCTGCAATTACTGCATACTCTTCTCAGTTTGCTTTGTTTTGCTTATGAAACATTATTCTCCGTTGCTAAGAAAGTGAAATGTCTATGTACTCGTCGAAAAATGAAATAAGAATTGAATTGAATTAAAAGACACTGCGAGATATATTTCCCCCTTTCTTTTCTTTTCTTTTCTTTTCTTTTATTGCCTTATGGATTATTTAAAAAAATTACTTAACAACTCTATTCATAGTATATTCCTTGTGTATAACAAAGATTCTTGTCATATGATTCGCAAGTAATGCACACGTTTTAATGGCCTTGGTGAGATTTTTTATTTTTGCATGTATCTGGACATTGAAATGTTAGACTACGTCAGATTGTCTGAATTTAATGTGTTTTCTGTATGATGAAGATATTGCGTATAATCTCTTTAAGAAATTCCAAAATCTTCTAACTTCTTTATATCACAAACGCAATGAAATAATTAAATTCAAGATTCAATTATCCCACAAATTGCTTTAGGAGTTTCAGAATATCAAGTCACTCCGAAAGGGAAAGTAGAGACGGTTTTCATGATTTCGCATCATTTACATACTGTAGATATTGCATATTTCGCGTCGGATGGCGTTATTTCGGCAGATGTTGTGATAAGAAAGAAAGCGTGGCCGATTCAAGTGCGTGACCAATACATCTGTGGTTGGCAAGTGGGTCAAGGCAAAACGTTGTCTTTAAGTGGAACACTCTTTTCCATTATCATAATTATTTACTTTTTTTGTTACAATGACAAAGTGTGCATTGTTCTTTTTTTTGTAGCTATATGATAAAATTCGAACATACATTTTGCATTATGTCCAATGCCATATAATATATTTGTCCTTCTAAAAAGTTTAAAACTTGAATTGGTAAATATATCATCTTAACCTATATATTTGCTTTCATTGATGGAATGTGAATAATTTGATTGAACTGAATTGAAAGTGAAAAAACAACAAGAGTACGGCATATCTAAGAAGATGCAAATGGCAACGCTCAAAACAGAAAACCGTTTTCCTACATGTTTCACTTTTAGCAATAGGCCTACTGCTGGGGATAGGTGGGATACAGACATTATAGGCGCCCTATCTTTGCAGCTGTTTATTCCTGTAAGCGTGGGCATCAAAGTAACATTTGAATAAAGGATTCTATGCAAAGAAACATACGTACATGCGCGCGAGCACACACACACACACACACACACACACACATACACACATTAAAAACATACAAATATAGTGCCTGGTATACTAAACGAGGTCATCGGTCATTTCGTTGGTCCTAGCAAACTAATCCTGAGTAATTCACTTCTCTTTTTTCACGCGTAATTGCCCTTCACCTGTTGTGATCCCATCCTTTAATCTGGCTCTACCTCAAACAACACAACTAGCCATCATTCAAATTCTGACCTTATATCCCTATAAGCCTGACCATAACCCTTTATTCCTAATCGCAAGGCGGAATCCCCGGAATATTCACAAGAAGAAAGAGCTTGCAGAACCCGTAAAAACCTGGGCCTCGAACCGCTGATCGTATCATCATGAATCACCAGGCCCATCGCACGAGCCATCAGCAGAGATGGGGCATATACAGGGCGGAACCTGACGGGTAAAGTTGGCAGTGGGCACAAAGAAACGTTTCTGGCGCAGACAGTTGCGTCGTTGTGCCTACCCGGATACAAGCCATGACACACACATATACACACATACGGTAAAACCAGCTCAGTCCCAGCCTATTGGTAATATTGTCGGGGAAAACACTAGGTGAACGAATTGCAACAACAGGCACAAGTTACTATACGTCGATACCTGGTCACCATTATGTCACACGGTCATCCTCATTAAGGACTACTGTTAAAATTCTAAGTTCTGTGTCATAATCTTAATGTTTAACAAGTAGCCTGAACGTATTTATTTCTAATCTTGTAACTTCTATTCTCGGTGTGAAAATCTGCCAAGCATTTGCTTCTTTATGAATGCTTTATGTGGATTGCCCAAAACTACATGTTCGAGAGCAAGGTTGGAGGGCACCGGGTTTATGTCGAGGTAAGTCTACTGTTTGGGCTGCTGTAGGCTAGAATACGCCCACTGTTGTTTGAGACCTTGGCAATAATCTTGCCAGGGATAGTTACAGACGGAAGACCAATGTTTTTATAGCTCAGAACCGTTACTCGTGGCATGGACCAATGAAATAGTACAGAATACCTCTTTTCTAGACTTCAGGGTCAAAGATATTGGATCTAATTGGTACAGATATCACAGGCATGAAAGTACTTTCACTGATAGGGAGGCAGACTCATCTTGTCTTTGGTACGAACTCACCTCGGCAGGTGATTGGAGGATTGTGTCTCTCCTTGGCCTGAAGATTTCGTCCAATCACAGATGGTCATTCCGAAGTCCAGACGCATGGATGCTCACAAAGTTTCCACTCCGCTGGTAAACTTCGTAGAGTCTTGTTGTGTCCGATCAATGCCCAACTCTGACACATTTTCTGGTTGTTGTTTTTTAATGACGTATGATCTGCCACATGACTGTAAGGGCCACGAATCCATGCGTGCGTCTCCTGAGGTTTTGTGATGGGCTCTGGTCCCGCCAAAATGTAAGCAGTTGTGAGTCGTTGTCGTCTGCGGTGCCTACACTGTCGTCGTCAACCTTCCAGTGGGCTTGAGCAGGCAACGAGACAGACACATCTTTGCTTGCGTTGTTATGAGGAAAACAGACTATATTTTTTCCCCTCTGCCGAACCAGTAGCAGGCATGACCTTTGGAAGACAATGCGAGGGTGATTGTTCAGCCTAGATTGTCAAATCGTACCAGAATTATGATTTTGTTTTTGTTGTTTTTTTTTCATAAAAAGTGCCTACTCTTTTCTCTGACGTCACCATTGTCAGCAACAGCTGACGCAAAAGTCTGATCCCTTCTTAGGTGATCGAAATTGAAGGCAAAATATGTTTCTCCGTCTCATCAGAACTGAAAGAACATGCTTCTATCTTCGTGTATTGAGTGATGGCTCGGATCTCGTGCCATCCAAAGACGATGGGGCTGATGTTGGCAAATTCAAACAGCAGAAACTGATGACGATGCCAGGTGAATGTGCTAATGACTGACTTTGATAAGGTCCTAGTTAGGATTCGTTGAATCCCTCTTCTGGGGTCAATAACTCCGTATATATTGCCCCTTCTATATGGGGACGGGAATATCAAGGGTGGGGTAAGGAGCATAAAAAGATATATATATTTTGGCTTCAGTGACGCTAGCTGAGGTGAATGAGAAAAATGATATGAAAGGGATTATAATTGATGAAGCATTTGTATTTTGCCACAAGACCTCTCTTTCCATTGGATAATAATATGGACCAGTGATTCCATCTTCCAGTGATTTTATGACGGTAATTCTTGCACTGCCCACTGACAGACGTACAAAGGAATATGATCTTTATATTTTGAGGCTTTTGAAGCAGTCTCCGCACTCACTTGTGTACTGTCTCGCCAGGGAGAAAAAACAGGTTACAAAACGCCCATCACCTTGTCTTACGACAAAAGGCTTCAAAATCATAAAAATCAGTCTTTTGTCCAGTCTTTTGAATGAGGTACTCCCTCATTTAGCCCACCAGTAACACGCACAAAGCAGTGTCGTTCAGTGACCTACAGTATTTTGCGATCAGTCATTCTTATTACTAAAATGATGCTGTACTGTTGATGAACAAATAAATATGGTTATGTCGGTTATTGAGAATATATGTCTTATCTTGAATTCATGATTCTTTCTTTACTTTTTTTTATTGCTAATGTAATGAAGAACTCAATCATACGTGCACAGTAAAGGTAAAATGAAATCTGTATTGGTAGCATGGAATCCGTACCTTCTTAACTTTAATCCCATTTATTGAAATTGTGAGGAGAACCTGCAGAATTATAGAAAAGAAGACAAAGCCGTAACGAAACTCCTGTAGAGAGGTAGATAGAAACAAGTTACAATGTATAGATCTATTTTATGAATATTTCTGTGGGTGTAAATGATATTGGAAATTACTTATGACATGGTGTTGACAGCTTCTTAACACCTTTTTCCTTTGTTACTGTTCACCTTCTCTTTTCTTTTATCAATAATCTTTTATTGTCTAACATCGTCTCAAAGACATTGGCCAGCGATTATTCACAATCTTCTTACGGGTTAGCACACATGAACTGGGATTTCCCACTCGTTTGTTTATAGAGCATTCAGGTTTTCTGGTGACCCGGAAGTATAATGAAAAACAATTTTGAGCGCATTACGTGTGGAATATCCATATGTACATGGTGTCTATTTCATGCCCAATCCGAGACACAGTACATCATATACTTTTTCCCACTACAAGAACGTATACAAATAGAATATCAGAGAAGATAAAGATCACTCTGCTAATGAGAGTTGCCATCATGTTTGTTTATAGTTGTAAACATTTCACTAAAGTCGACTCAGATAAACAAAATAACATCTGTATCCAAGATACTATCATCTCCATCTTCAGTGTTGACTGGCACTGCTTTCCAATTCCTGCTAGCATTGGGTTAAAGTCGGACAAAACTATTAAAGTTATTTGAAGTTTGATATCTTTTCGCAGAACAGTAACCCAAATGTTCAACTTTGCTAGGTGCGCATTATGAAGTTTCGGGTCACATGTTCGCAATCTAATACCTGCTCAAAACTATTCATCGACTTTTCATTCTTAACATTTCATTAACATTCCATTAATTTTCTTAACTTTTCATTCTTAACAGGGAATAATTTCCTCTATCAAGCAATTGTTTGAAATACGATCTGGCAATCATAGCTTTGTTAAGGGGTTGCGTGTTATAGTTATTGGATTATAGAAATTGATTTTTCTAATACTTTTTTTTTGTTTAAATTGACCACAGTCGTAAGGGACGATGACATCGCCATGTTTACTTTGCATAGTGTGACTGTGATGGATAACGAATACTTGTGTTACTGTTAGTTTGTTCAGATAGCTTCTTTTACCTTTAATATAATTTCAGGCTTCATACCAGATCAAGTCACTCAAAATATGACATAATTATAAATTCGTTGTGTAAACTGCCTTCGTACAAGACTCATGTGTGTACATTTATATACAATCCTTAAAAAACACATACCAATATTTCATGAATATAATCTTTATGCAAAAATGAAATGTATGCTTTATAAAAGAATGAAATGTATACATCTAATGTTAATACATTATTGAATTGGAAAATCTGACATGCATTTATTTTGTGAGGGGACTGCAATATATTACCAAAGTTTTTTAGTAGCCCATTCCATTTCCAACAGCCTTTCACATTATTATTAATACAAAGTTAAATACTTCTATATGACTTTGTTCTAATTTTGCTATTTTATGATATGACAATTAATTCACGAGCTGTTGTAAATGTTTGAAATACTTCGTGTTTATGCAATTGCGTTGTGTTAACGATTGTATCAAAATCTTTTGTTGGAAATGGAAAATAAATGAAAGAGAATGAAAATGAAATATGTATATATTATATATATATATATATTATGTATATATATATATATATATATATATATATATATATATATGTGTGTGTGTGTATATATATATATATATATATATATATATATGTGTGTGTATATATATATATATATATATATATATATATACATGCATACATATAATTATGTATATATCTATTTTCATATGTTTGTGCCTAGATCGTGTAGATTGTGTAGTAGCGTGAAAATTATAGGAATGCTTGCTTAATCCAAGTCTGTAACCTTGAGCCCTGTCGTTGTTTCAGTCCGCTTTGAGGGAAAGTGGAGACGAGATATTGTAGAAAGTGGACAGAACCCGTAGGTGTTGGCGGAAAGAATTTTTCAGTAGGGCGTTCCCTTTTTCCATCGCTCACCTTCCTGTATCTGCCCGCTTGCATCACCCAAAGTTATCCTCTCAAATTCGAACATGTCTGGAGTCGCTAGCCCCGTAATTGTGGAGCGATGTCGACAAATTGCATTTCTATCCGAATTTAACAAGTTTTCTACGAGCAGGGCCCAAGGTTCTTCAAGAAGAACCTCAATTTACGTCGGTTTGTTATGGGCATCAAATTAGGCGGTTGTGATTAGGAACGACGGTGCAACTCGGAGAGGGGCGATCATGTCGGAAGTCAGTTACTAGCCCACTCGACCCGTGGAGTAACCCGATCTAGCGGCGGAGGGAGAAAATAGGTGAAAACAGACTCTCAGCCTAATCCCTTTCCTCTACACTTGCCACTTGACTTATTGTGACAGTTTTTGCTCGCTTAAGACTCCCTGGGCGAGTCGTAAACCGGCAGAACTCTACGGCTGTCAGAGAAATGTCAATATTTCTTAGGGAAAATGTTTTTTTTTTTTAGAGTTAGCGGTAACCCATCATTGTTAGCCGAGCCCATTGTCACGCCAATCACATTGCGTCGGTGGGGTGACATAACCTCGCATCTAAAAATTTGGTGAAAATCACTTTTTTTTGGACTAATTTCCTGATAATTATTTCAATGAGGTCCTGTCTAAACTCTATAGCTGTCTAACCCCCAAAATGATGTCACCACGGCATGTCAAAGGAAAGATGATCCCATTTTTTTTTTATAGTCCTTTGGCTGCCATGCTTATTTTTTTTTCGCTCTCCTGAACACTTGACATTTTTATATAGGCCTACGAGGTTTTGTCGCTCCAGCAGCGTTATTTGTCAATATTTTGAATATTCAAATATAGGCTTTTAAATGTTATCCAAAGAATTCAAAAAGTGTGTGTATAGGCCTTAGCATAAAAGTTATAGAGATCATAGATCTACAATGTCCATTAATATCTTATAGCGCTACAGATACTTTAAAATAATATGTGCGGTACTTACTTTTTTTGTTCCTTCTTTGATTGTTAATTTTGCAAAAGTAATCATTAACACATTATACAGTATTAAATGAACCACCCGAAACCGCCCGTCCTCTTTGTTTTACGTTTTTATGCTTTGCCATTTTTATTGTTTCCATATAAAAAATTGAATTACGTAATTTGGAAAAAGGTCAAAGGTCAAGAAAAGTATGTCAATAATCTTTATTTCTGTGACACACCAGTCTCATGGTAAAGTCTTGATCTACAGGCTTTCAAATAAACATTAACTTTTAACAGGCAAAGAAAAAAAAGACATGGCAGTGAGCTATTTTACATAATTTAGAAAGTTGTCGAATTGAGAGTAATATTAATGTACCTTGAAGGGAATAATAGGCCATTATGTACGGAATCTTCAGTTGCTAAGGGGTCAAATGTATAATTGTCATAGTTAGTTTTGCAAGATGAGTCAATGAAGGAAGAGTTTCACTATCGATAGAACAAACACATAGAAAATACTAGTATATGCTTTATCTGAGCGGTCACCAACACAACTTCATCACACAGATTAATGACTGCATATCATTGCAATATCGCCCTGATTCAAGTTTCGTAACCTTCAGAGGACATGTCAGTTTAAAAGAGAACACGAAGGATTAAATGTATGTATGTATTTATGTATTGTATCAAATATAAATTGTAAAAGGGCGTCAACACATCTTGAACGGATGAATCAATGGACGAATAAGTTTAAACACGTGGTCAGTTTGAATATCACAAAATGATTAATGTACAGAGAATAATTTATGGAAGAAGAGTCAGCTACGAAGGACTTTAATTGATATTTGAATCTTCCTGAATGACACCTTAGTTTTACCTTTGTGTTAAAATTGAAATGTCGATAACATTTGGGGGGTTTGTTTTCGAATGTAATGTATTTCCATTGACAGAGGAAACGTCTAGGACCAACTTTTCTACCAACTCTACGCTACTCACTTATTGATGCGTACAAAATTGTATTCAATATTCTTTTCATTCAATTTCATTTACTTTCACTTCCAACAAAAATACAATTGCAGCAAGACATATTGAATATACATAATTACACAAATCAGTACAGCGTTGTGATCAAGGGAAATACTGTGAATGGAATTACACTAGATGTTGTAACTTTTATGACAAATACCGAATCAGATTTGGTGAGAATGGAGGGGAATGCTAAAAAGCAAGGCTTGTATGTTGTCTTGTCCTCCCAAAAAAAAAGATAATAATAATTGCTGAAATAACAAAACCCTACAAATTGTCTAAGTACAAGAAAGTTGTCATTCCCATGATTGTTATCATTGTCATCATTCGTAATCATAATCAGTATTACTGGTGGTACGTGGTAGCATCCCTACTGGAAAGAACACAGTGTCCCACAGTGTGTTCATAGTGTGTTCATATAGTCGAATATGTGAAAACGCTCGAATTCAACAGTGTGAATAGGATTTCACACTGTGTTGTGGATATCACAGTGTTCACATAGTAATGCTTTGTTTCACACTGTGAATAATGTTCACACTATTAAAACGCTCTTAACAGTGTGAAGAGATTCCACACTGACACTGTGGTTCTCACACTGTGGGACACTGTGTTCTTTCCAGCAGGGATTACCAGGTCACCATTAGCACTGCTGTTATCATATCTTGCATCAATATTCATAATTCATAGAATGAAAGATTATCATTATCATCTTATAGAGGAAAAGTGTCATTACTTCCAGTTGATATTCGGCCTTTTATATTCAGACTCGTAGTGAAGCAAATGGGATCATGGTCACGTAAATGAGCCGGCAGTTCTCGAATGGTCCAGCCTGGGGGATATTCTGACATTCTGGTGTTCACAGCATTATCACTGGATTACTTTCTCAGGTTCGAGAATTTTAGTGATTCTTTTGTGTATATATTGTCTTTTTTTTCATCATCGACAACTACTGAACCTTTAACCCTTTCTATGCTAATTAGTCAAATGTGCACAAATTTCACACATATATCTATGGATAGGAAATCAATTTGGCACGCAGAGAGTTAATGGATAATTTCTGTCAATCGTGACGGATGGAATTCGCGTCACCTACAACTTTCATAATTTAATCTTTAGCTGTTGATTAATACACATTTTTATAAACCTTTGAAGGAGAATGTACATCATGCTTTATGGGTGGAAGACATTTAACATGAATTTTCAGGAGAAAATAACAGGCGGATGTTGGTAAGAAAGGGCGTGACCTAGACAAGTCCACGATGTCACGCCTTCGAACCCGAAATTTGATTAAATTTGTACGGCAGCCGATAAAATCGCTTTTGCAGAGGTAAAAGGCGCGAACGATGGTGAGGGGGAAGGAGGGAAATGTAGGGAAGACGAGGCAGGCACGGCAAGGGGGGAAAAGAAGGAGAGAAGGGGAAAGGAAAAAGGGGGAGGTTGGAGGCAAGGCGGAACTAGTGCATGCTAGAATCGATTAGGTAGGTTGAGCATGTATTAATTTAAACTTAATTAGGCGAGAGCTTCGCAAATTGACACAAGAAACCACATGTACTTGTCAAATCTGTCAATTCCGGCTCTTGATATCATGTGAGTAATTTGCTTTTTCCCCGAGATTTATTTTTTTACGAAGAATAAGTACTATAACATCTTCCTGTTGAAGATACGGAAGCGTTGTTTTCCCCCTCTTCTTCTTCTTCTTCTTCTTCTTCTTCTTCTTCTTCTTCTTGTATTCCTTTTTTTTTTAGATATGGGTGGGGGACTTGATTGAAAGGTTATCTTGATAACACATTATAAACAATTTCCAATCAGAGAGAAATGTTCCCCTTTTAATGTCAGACATCGCGTATAAACAAATTCAAATACAACATGAAAAGAAAATCTCAACAACATATTGCCGAGAAAAGTGTTGTTACAATCGATTATTTATGACCAGCTGTTCATAGATGACACATAAGGCACTTGATTAAACATACTTCATTAATAAACATCCGAATCTATTAGGTAAGTTTTGGAGACAAAACATAAGCATACCATACACACACACACACACACACACACACATATATATATAGAGAGAGACTTCTCGCAGTCTATATATATATATAATATATATATATATATATATATATATATATATATATATATAATAATATATATATATATATATATATATATATATATATATATATATATATACATATATATATATATATATATATAGACTACGAGAAGGGGTCCTTCATTATTTATATTCAGTGTGAAAAGAAGAGCAATCGTGGACGCAGCTAGGGTCAAGATGATGAAGGTCCTAACGGGACCAAAAGCTCGGCAATAAACACGCACGTTGACCCTAGCTACGTCCACGATTGCTCTTCTTTTCGCACTATATATATATATATATATATATATATATATATATATATATATGATATACTATTATCATCATTATCATTATCATCATTATATGATATATAGTGATATCAGCGACGGGTATGTTTTCTATTCTTGTCTTTTTTTAACATATATTTCTTTAATTCAATTGAATTCAGTTCAATCAAACTTTGTATTTTTTTTTTTCAGTTATATTCATTATGAATATTTCCATCCAACAAAAGGTAATACAAAATGCAAAGTATAAATTCGGAAAATGATATTGTTTACCAGAAGTACACTTAGTCATTAAGTATTATCTTTTCTTCTCTTTTGCAAGAAATTGTCCAGAAGCTGTCATCTAATTTTGTCTGTTTCTGTGAACATAGCGATATTAACACCGATCTTAATATCCGTCGGAAGAGTGGAATTAGGGCGTGTCTCTTCCGGGGTGTCCGTTCTTGTTTTTACGCTTCATTTTCGTGCCTTTCCCTGAGCGAGATAGCAGGTGGGTAGACGTTTCCATGACTACCGGTTTCATTTTTTCTCCCTTTAAGACTCTCTGCCCACTCCCATTTTCTCATTCAACAAATCTTAAAATATGTTTTGGGACATATCCCTCCCCTCCCCCCTTCCCCTCCCGTCCCCTTCTCCTTTTGCTTCCACTTTTCACGAACGTAAGCTGGCGAAACTTTTCTTTCTTCCCCAGTTTTTTTTTTGTTTGTTTGTTCACGGTTCGTATTTGTTGTTATATATCAGTCCATATTGTAAGGTAATGCTCGCTTGTGTTGGCATGAATGATTATGCTCCGCCGAATCTACGTTTCAATTTATATTTAACTATCATTTATATTAGCATTCATATTTTTATCATCCTTGCATTATTGCACTCATCATAATAACTGTCATCACTTTCAAATTCTTTCCGATGATAATACAGTGTAATCATGATAATAGCGAGCCAATTAAAGACTTGGTCACAAACATAATCATCTCGGGAAATATCATTATCTTTTTAGTTTTAATTAAGAAGTTTTTGAGGGATTTCCTCCCTATGATTTAACGTGCAATGTGCAAAATTCGTAGGAAAGTGGCGTCTTAGGTATGTTACCTTATTACATAAAAAAATCATGAGCTGGTGTGAATATTTGAAATAAACACTAAACAAAAAGTAAGTTCCCCCTAAAACAAACCTCTGTAATTTATGAGTCAGGAACCTTTGAGGAAATCTAAATACATGATTGTGTAGCTGTATTTCTCGGCTACCTTTCATGTGAAATTCAGTGGATATCACTCGGTCACGCTTGAGTGAGCATGACTTAAAGTCAAAATGGTCACTTTTTGAAGTTCACAAGCCCAATTTTGCAACTTTGATTTGGTGATATCGGAACAAATTTCAATTTTCCAGGATAAAAAGGTATGCAACGTATAATTTATGTGCTTCTTATCGTACCATGTGACTTGTGCACAAAATTTCACGGTTGAGTGAACACGGGGTGAAAATTACCGAAATGGCCGATTTGACATGTTTCTCGTGGTAATTTCTGTCAATTGAGATTGAATTCGTATGTCGAACAGTTCTTACACACAATTCACGTAATTTCACGGTTGAATGAGCACATTAAAAACAAAGAAAAATAACAATTTAAACTGTGCAGTAAGAATTGCGATAATTTGCGCACTAATATGAACTGTATGATGCTTTTTTTTTTATATTGTGCTAGTGCCCACACGCATATCAGTGACCACCTGACATTTCAGTCACGCTTCAATAAGCACGTGATGCTGGAAACCCTTTTTGTACCCTACATAATGAAAAATTGGCAGTTTGGCCATAATACCCATGGTAAGTTCATGTGAAGAGGAGGAATTTATGTTTTTGAAAGCTAACAATGGCTTATGCATGCAATGTGGTTTATTTTACGGTTGAATGACCACATTATGAAACAATGATTTATCTTATTAAAAATCATCCAGCAGGTGTTGCTTTAATATTCTGCATTTAAAATTAACTGAAAAACATTTCATTATTGCGTTTTAGGACCGATATAAATGTCTCAGTGATCCTTGGCATTCCTTCAAAATTTTACACGTCAATGGGTACCTGGGGCCGGAAACCCCCCTTATAATCCATGGCTACCTTTGATTAAATATTGAAGTATTCCTGGGAAATTGGTCTGCCTTTAGTTTGATGACATTCCCTTGTTGGGGCAGAGATGAGAAATTATGCAAATTAAATTTCCGGGCCTTTGTCCTCGCTACTGAATACTGATTTTGGCATTAAGTTCTTGATGTCTTTGTGACGTCATGAAGTCATGCATTAACTCAAGGGAAAATAAATGCAATTGGACATTGACATGGTACCAAATTTACTTTTGTTAAGCATTAATATCCTCCCGTGCTGCAAATATGTGACCCGCTACAACAAAATGATCCTAAAGTCGGGCGAGGTCGATTATTTGAAAATTGCATGATATAATCCCCTAATCTTTCTGCTTTAAATTGATATATAACACATTTTATAAAAATAATCGGCTGCGGAGATATCGATGTTTAAAAGAGAGCATGTCGAGACGTCTGGGAAATCACTGTTTCGAGAAAAGCGCCCTAAAAGTCTTCCTCTCGACGCAATGGCGGTCAAGGGACACGCAAGTCAGTTTTCACCTCTGGACAATAGAAGGTAAGCCGTAGCAACCCCCGAAGAGTTCATTCAAGCACATCAGCGTCGGCGGTCTCCTCACCAACCAATCAGTGACCAGGATGTGACAAGCGGCTGAGCATAGCGCACACCGCCCGTACGTGCACCAGTCGACTGGGCAGTGTGCGAGCTTCACGCTTCGGTTAGCAGCAAGCAGCAAACTGACCAATGAGATCACTCTGGTCGTTGTTAGGGGCGGAACCTATCTGTGGCGCTCAATCCAAATTTTCGAACCAGTTTCTGCTTCGTTGAAACGCCAAAAAAAAAAAAAAAAACATGGCTGAGAAAAACGCTATTTTTTGGTCTTTCCTTTGATCATTTTGCTTCAAAATTTCGACAGATAATAGAAGACATGTTAGACTCCAATAATATACCAAAATCAGAAAAAACTTAAGTATTGACCAATTTTAATGCTCTGACTTCAAACACGATTTTCACGGCTTCGACCGTGCGCGACTTTAGGACCTTTTTGTTGTAGCGGGTCACATATGCACTGAGAGTCTGGAGACAGATATTGATTGTGGTGAGATAGTGGCCTTTGTTTTTCATGTGGTGTTGATGATTGTGATGGTAAATGATAGTTGCTTAAAATGTTGGTTGACTATTATACGATCGTTATGGCAATATAACACAGATTGGGTAGCATCTTCACTCACTTTTTAGGCTCTATCCGCTAACACCGCTGAATACGTCTTCATAAACAAAACAAATGAAAATCTTATGGGAATTTCAGCCACGAAAAATTGTTTTGACCCGCACACTTTGCTCATCTTATGTGCTCACTGAAGCATGTCACCATGTAATTTTTTATTGAAATGTTATTTTTTTTTTCATTGAAATCAGAGTAATTTCCCAACATTGCAACTAAAACATAAAAAACAATGAGTATTTTTTTTTATTATATAGGGTAAAACGGGTTTTCCAGCCCCACATGCTCATTGAAGCGTGACTGAAATTTCTGGTGATTACTGTATGCACAGTGGTATTAAACACAATACAAACAGCATTAAACACTTGATTTCAGTGCGCAAAATTATCGCAATTCTTACTGCACAATTTAAATTGTTATTTTTCATTGTTTTTAATGTGCTCATTCAACCGTGAAATTACATGAATTGTGTGTAAAAACTGTTCAACATACGAATTCAATCTCAATTGACAGAAATTACCACGAGAAACATGTCAAATCGGCCATTTCGGTAATTTTCACCCCGTGTTCACTCAACCGTGAAATTTTGTGCACAAGTCACATGGTACGATAAGAAGCACATAAATTATACGTTGCATGCCTTTTTATCCTGGAAAATTGAAATTTGTTCCGATATCACCAAATCAAAGTTGCAAAATTGGGCTTGTGAACTTCAAAAAGTGACCATTTTGACTTTAAGTCATGCTCACTCAAGCGTGACCAAGTGATATCCACTGAATTTCACATGAAAGGTAGCCGAAAAATACAGCTACATAATCATGTATTCAGATTTCCTCAAAGGTTCCAGATTCATAAATTACAGAGGTTTGTTTTAGGGGGAACTTACTTTTTGTTTAGTGTTTACTTTGTGTTCATACAATTACGTTGTGTTTATGATTGTGTGAAAATGTTTGTTCGAAATGAAATGAAATGAAATAAAACGAAACGGAATGAAATGAAATGAAATGAAATGGAATTCTCACCGGGGTGTCACTCGACAGGAAGAATCCAAATCCGAGTTTTTGAGAGGGTGTGAATAGTTTGCATCCATGATTATGGTGTAATAAAGAGCAGAGATATGAAAAACGGTTTTCAATTTCATGTGTCATCAGAGGCTACCATCAAAGTCAAGCAACCGCTCAAACTTGTAGTCGTCTGAATTTTGAATTGTTCCTTTGTTTCAACAATATTTTTTGTGTGTTCCTTGAAATGGATATGTGGTGTATACTTTGTTTAAACTTTTATTGTTTTGTAATGTAGAACTGAAGTCTAAACGGTAACGTCGATGGCAACCTCATCGAATGGTTAGAAAGGGCAGGATCAAAAAAATTCAGACGTCATCTTTAAAAGCATCCATCTTTTTCAATCGTCATTGAGGACAAAATAAAAACCAAGCAAACACAAGTGCGGCTAGTGATGAGATAAACTAGACGGGGCCTAAACTAAGAAAGCAGGCTGACGACGTTATAGAATCGCATACAGGATTATAAATGAAAAGCCATACGTACGGCGCGAACGAGAGAAAAATGCACAACATCAAGAGGAAAATTAGGAAGAGAAATCACTTTTACTTCACGAGCAGGATCGACCGTGTGTTAATTGATCTCCTTCCCGCGCTGCCAAGCCCAGAACCAAGTCAGGTGCGCCCCCTAGGGGTCGAGCAGACAGATAAATTGAGTTGACGATACACGAAAAATTCGATTTTAGGGACTCCAAAGGGAAGTTCGGAAAACAAATGAATTGGTTCTGGTGGCTCACGCGCGCTCTATTTTGGGGGGCTAATTCTAGATACACCGTTGAAAATTTTTGACATGAAAATTTGGGGATTTTAACAATTCAAAACGGATGATAATTGATGGCAGAGATGGGATTAAACTTCCAAAAACGAAAACTCCAAATGAGGGGTTATAGATCGAACAGATTTTGATGCCTTTATTGAGAAACAAGAGATTTTTTTTGAGACAAATATCACATTAATTTGTAGGGGTAGAGGGATTATGACTCCCCATACATACGATTCTATTTAAAATGTGTCATTTTTCGTGGGAAAGGTAAGTAGATGAGATAATTTCTTTCTTCCCTTGAAATCAGAAACTGAAGGGCAATTGCTGTGTTTGGCTCTTTTATTTTAGTTAATTTGTCTTCGTTTCAGTTACCGAGCTTGCTATAAGATTGTGACATATCGAAAGACGAGCTGTTTGGTCTTTTATAATGCACACTGTGGTATTATGGTGGTACACTGCGGTATCGCGGAGGTACTAGCTCCATGGTGGAGAAGTGAGCATGACTGGGTTAAATTCCCAGCCGATGCGTTCATCACTTTGACAATAGCCTTGCCCACACGGTTACTGTTACAGTTCGTTATTCCGAAGGTTCGTTATTCCGAAGATTCGTTATTCCGAAGGTTCGTTAATCCCAAAACGTGATAAGGTTTGTTATTTCGAATGTTCGATAATCCGAAAAGAAATAAGGTTCGTTATTCCGAAGGTTCGTTAATCCGAAAGTGAAACAAAGCTCGTAATTCCGAAGGTTCGTTACGGACCCTATTTCATTTTCGGATCAACGAACCTTCGGAATGACGAACCCTATTTCATCTTTGGATTAACGAACCTTCGGAATAGCGAACCCTATTTCATTTTCGGATTAACGAGCCTTCGGAATAGCGAACCCTATTTCATTTTCGGATTAACGAACCTTCGGAATAACGAGCCTTCGGAATAACGCCACAAATGTTCAGATTAACAAACCCTTTTTCATTTTCGGATTAACGAACCTCTATATAGATATAGGGAATTTGTGTGTTTCGGATTAACCAACCTTCGGAATAACGAACCTTCGGAATAACGAACCTTCGGAGTAACGAACAGCACCCACGGTTACCTTCTTGTCCCAGGTAAATGCTTAACTGGTAATGATGGGGGTGACGATGATATTAAATAACAGTACCCTCTCGGAGACTAGATGGCAGCAGGGAGGTGGAAGAGTCCCACCTCCCTGATGTCAGCGAAGAAGAAGCTATCCTGGACTGCTGAATAGATAAGAAAATGAAATCTCGTCATCATTCGAAGTGTTATTTCCACCATCCGACACGAGCCTTGGGGCCGAACATTTACTGCTTGTTAAAATGACTGTTATAAGGTCCACGTCAAGTAAAAAAGCTGATCTTGCAAGATGCATAATGCAATAACGTGTTGTTCATTAGCAATGCTAAACATGAAAGTATAGGAAATTTGATACAAAGTTTCATCAAATCACAATAATCACAAGCTTCCACACTTAAAGAGGTTGATCCAAAAAAAAAAAAAAATAAAAGAAAATCGTTTCCTAGTGGGGGTTGTTGAATTTACATCCTTTGCTTCTCCAAGTACATAATGTATCCAAAAAAAAAAAAGACAGGAATGTTTCCAATACACTGAAATGTAAAATGAATAAATAAAAAATGAAATGTATTTGAATGTTTCCAAGTCGTCAGTCATACATGCTTAACGATTTCTTTATAACCTCCATTCAATATACGGGATTACGAGTTATCTGTAAATGGTATCCTTCCTATTCCTTTTTGTTTCTTCTCCTTCTCTTTCCTTTTTTCCGCCTTTGTTTGTCTGTCTCTCCTGTATTTTCATTACTCTTTTTCTCTACAGAAACACAAGCGAGCATGCACCAACCTTCTTTTTTCTTGCCTTTATCATACAATCTTGCGAATCTCGGTTGTTGTTATTGTTGTCTGCCAAAATATGTTTCGTCCATCGCTCCTCCGCTGACCCATCCCGCGCGTTGCCCCGAATGATGATGCAAGATAAAATGGGGAAAAAAATGTCCAGCTTTTTTTCCCGCGGTGCCTCTGCTTACAGTTTTACCATTAAATGGATCCAACGCAGGTGGCCGTGGAATCCGAGAGCGATTTACGCCAGAGCAAAGGAGTAAATTGAACAGAAAGGGGAAATGGTCCTGGGAGCATAACGATTTTGGGCGCCAAAATACGCAGGGTGGGATTTTCTGATGAAGAAATCAGACGCTTTTTTCCCCGACAGGGGGCGATTAGAAATCTTCCATCTAAAGCGGGGAAGGGGAGAAAATGTGAGCAGCCACGTCTTCATGCCAGAGTAGTATCTCTTTTTTAGGATGAATCCAAAAGTAATGCCGGTGTCAGAAGTCAAAATCTCCGCGATGAATTTTAGCAGGACTGCGAGCAGACGATGCCACCGTTGCTCCGGAGATTGCCGAATCCGGGCAATTCATCGAAGGGGATTAGGGAAGTGGCGTTTATTTCGCAAGATGCTACAATAGTCGGAGAAAAATTAATCTGTTTTCGACACCGTTTGTTAAAGAAGGATCACCCTGTATGGAGCGCCCCGGGACAATTCTTCATACTTCTCACCTGTTCGGATCAAGCAAAGTGTTCATCAAATATTGCTTCTTGATTCACACACCGCTGCCGTGTTTAAGTCGTTTGTATTTCGCCTCTTTCTCATTATATCATCGCGAGATAAAACGGAGAAAACGGCGAATAATGTAAGAAAATATGATAACATAAAAAGGGGTTTCAGCGGAAGTACCAGTTGTGGGTACTTCGCCTTTCTTCCTTGAACGTTAGTGGTTCTCCAATATTATTGATTGTACAACTTTTCATCTTATAATCTATAGAGAACATTAATCTACAGGCAATAAATTAGTGGACATGATTGATGTACATTGGATATATATATATATATATACAATGTTGTATGTAAAATAATAAAACTCTCGTCTTAGACAGCAGTGTTAAAAATCAACCATTTTGGAAACACCAGGTGTGATTGATTTTTTGAAAATCTTTTAAAGCTATATCTTTTTTAAGACGATACAATTTAAAAGTTCAAATCAATCAAATCAATCAATCAATCAAATCAGTTATACTTTTCAATGAGGAAAGCTCGACATTGTTTTTTCATCTTTACTTTTACACTTATTATTCTCTTTTACAACGCAATATATGACTTTCAAGTAATTACTAGTTTAGATGATTATTAGCTAATGAGGAGGAGCACTATGCACTAATATCAATTTCTATATCGTGACGTAAATATCCAATAACATAATCATACATATTTTGATTGTTACGTTGACACAAACAAGCATAGTTATGTGTCTACAAGAATACACTCGTACGATCACTGCATGAACGTACACTTTCAAATTACCTGCAGCGAGGATAGTCACACGCAAGCAGAAGGAAAAGGACGAGTATTTGTGGATTAATATTTTCTTTTGAAGAATTATATCTCCTGATACAGTCTTGCAAATCAATGATGATTTCTGCTTCTGATTATTTTTTTTTTCAGATTTTTTTTTTCTGGTAGCTGTGTACTTTCCTTCTATTATTAACCCTGAATTGCACACATTATCATATCAATATTTTAATACGAGCAATGTTTCTTTTCTTTCATCCTGTTATATTTTAGTGTTACAGTGAATGTAATGATACAAAATAATGATAAAAATGACAATACTTTCTTGATAACATTATCTATGTTATTTCCATCACGCATTACGGACTTTCTTTTTTTTACTTTGAAATTACTTTATCATTTTCTGCACTTACTGAAGTGCAGAGGTAACGTAAGATGAAATGAAATCAAAACTAATCTAATCAAATCAAATTAAGTCAGAACTTGCCAACTGAGTTACTATGATGAGAGGTCAGTGCAGCTTTCTTAATCTCACGTTGATCTCAAAAAGTTTAGTCGTCGAGTGGAACCATCATGAAACGGAATGTATATTTTGATGCAAGTGACTTAAATTTCATTAAACATAAATTACAACAATTAAACACTGTCGAATTATGCTGAATCCAGATAAATTCAAATCCAGTGTTAGAATCTGACGACATGTCTCTATTTAGAGCAATGTAAACCCCTGGAGGCTGTAGTGGTGAGAGAATTTCCACGATTCTGTAGTAGAATTGTCCTTCAGAAAAAAGGGGCTAAATAGGTCACCATTGGCTATTTTCACCCTCACACAGACACGCATTATCAACACTTCTATGTTTGTCGACGCCATATACGACGTTTCATTTTTTTTCCTTTTCTGCGCGTATATTTTGCTTTCTCAATTCTGTCCAAACTTGACCGATGGTCAGCATCTATCTGCTACAGCCATCAGTAAATGAGGCCAGCTAGGGCTTTTTTTTTCTTCTTCTTTTTTCTTCCTCAGATCAGATTAACCGCTGCTGACCAATTGAGTTGGGCGGGGGAGACTGATTCTCGAGACGGCCCTGATAAACGGTCAGTCCAATCGCCAATTATGCCCCAGCCGACTCATTGCCTAGACCGCTTGTTTTCATATCAATGTTTACGCCTGGACATACGTTTAAGGCGGTTTTCTTTCTCCAACAAGCAAGGTGCAGGAGAATGTCTCGAGAAAGCAAAAAACATGTGTGTCTGCAATTTCCAAATTGATCTCATTACTTGAGAACGGCGGGAAAATTGAAGACGGGGAAAAATAATTTCGCGATATTTGTTGTTGTTGTTGTTGTTGTCTGTGTGTATCAAACGTTGAATGTCACTGAGAAATACTGCACCACAGAAGAATAACGGGGAAAAATAAGGCTTTTTGTCTTCAGATTGAAATGTTGAACCTCAGTTTTTCTTTCTTTGAGTTTTTCCCGCACTTCTGAATAAAAACGCTCAATCTTATGCATTCTCATAAAAGCTAAAACCTTTCATATTTAAGATGAAAGTACTAAACAACAAAAGTGGAACACAGGCAAGTGGAAAATCTCTCTCTCTCTCTCTCTCTATTTTGTTTTTGTTTTTGTTTTGTTTTCTTTTGTTTTGCTGTGCGCTCTCACACCGTCTACCCCCCTCCCTCTTTGTCAATTTCTCAAGAAGAGAAAGACGGACTTTCAAATTACCCGAAACCAGAACATAGCACCTGAGATATAAGACAAAGATAATTAACTAACGGATGAGAGCGCCCTCATGCGTGACATATAATCAAACACGAAAGCTAAAGCGCTATATACTTATCTTGGACAATAATGCTTGATGACGATATACGAGTCTTTAGAGTGTAGACCTTGAAAGTCAGGAGTTTGTGATGTTTGACCAATTTTTCACGAAGAAACTTTGACCTCCAGGGCGGAAAAGTTATTTATTAATGATCTATATTTCTTGATCGTGCAAGGCAAATCTGTGTTTCACATCATGTCCTAACCAGTGTCAAGGTTGCTGCTCTATTGCTATTTCGATTAATATGTAATTATGATTTGGACTCGTGCTAAGGCTGTATGGGTAGGCCCTATCCTGCACCATTCTGTCAGAAACGTGTATGGCGGAAGCTGTTCGATATACCTGGTAAGTTCATTCGCATCGCTTCGACCTACTTCTTTCTGGTTGATCTACATATTTATTTTCCAACAGTCAGCGAGCCTTAAGCTATATGGCTTTTCACTGTTGAAACATCTGACATTTTCATCATCTCTCAAATTCCTTTAGGCCTAAAAAAACACAATGTATGCAATATTTCAACAACGTTTTGGGTAAACAAATCATTTATTTCCAAATGAAATACACAGAACCGTTAATTCAAAGAAGTTGATTTTGTTCAAAGTTATACTCTCAAGAAGAAGAGGTCTTTAACAGTCTCTCTCGTGACCATGTTACACAAAAATCATGACCACAAAAAGAGATATATGATTTCAGTTGAATTCACACCCGAAATTAAGAACCAACGGCCGAGTGGTATCAGAAAGCAAAAGTGGGCAAGGGTGCGGATAAACTTACTTTTTTTCTGTCTATCAATGGCTCAATCAATGCTATAAAGGAAAAAGTGTGAGTAACATTTTGTGTGTGTGTGTGTGTGTGTGTGTGTATTATGGCTCCCAGAATTGTTTAATTTTCGCCGTCATTAACAAATTAGATTTAAACCAATGCTATTTTTCAGAAAACGTAAGCTAATTCGCTTAAAAACAACGTATCATTTCAGTTTATCGCTGTCTCGCAGTGTGGAATATTGGAGCATAAAGCCGTTAAAATAAATAATTACAAACAAGATTACCATGATTATGAATGTTTAATAATTATGAACAGGACCTAGGGTTGTTTTTTTTTTAAATGTTCCTAAAATGTTCATCATTTGTCTCCAAATTTATCAGCGGAATCAACTGAACAAAAAGGCATAGAACAAATCGATGTTCAATAGTTAATAGGATTAAGCATTGGTTCTTTTTTGTCTACAACATGCATGTTGAGCAAAAATTTTACACCTCCTTCTGTCATCATTCCCTTCAAAAAGAATCCTTCTGCTGAGATGTTAAATTCAGACTGATTTAAAGTGTTCATGACTCCGGCAATGTTGAATTACATCAGTGAAATTGGAGAGTAAAACAACGATGGTCTGTAAACGAAACTAGACTCATAAGTGTAGTGTAAATCACGTGAAGTCAATGTCAGCTTAAATAACATCTTTCGTTTGAAAAAACAGCAAACAAAATCCTAATGGCCATATAACTGTGGCGTCACTATCAACATGATATATATCCCTCGCATGTCATTGCATATCATTTCCTCGATTTTCTCGATTTCTTGATGTTCTAACACATATATATTTCTGTGATATTTTGGTTAAAACTCCGAGATTCTTTCCTAAATCCAGCGAGGAGATTTATTCATGTTCCTTTTTATCATCAAATGTAGCTGTCAAAACATTTTTACTAATTTTAGGGGAAATCATGCTTTGATTTTTTTTTGTGCATCAACAAAAGAGTGCAGATCAAGAGTTGTAATAATGCTGTGAAAGGTGTAAAAGTAGTTCTTTCTTTACGTCTGTAAGACTGTTTGTCAGGTGATTTATCAATCTAAAACTTTCTAGCTTCCTTGGATTTATATGAGCTTGCTCAGATTCCATATCTAAACTCTCACACTTTGAATATATGTTGAAGAAAATGTTATTGCGTTTTTTCTATCACAGTCTTCTATTTCTTTTTTGTTTCGAGGCGAAATCATGCCGCCATGGTGTTATGATGAGCGATGCGAATAGGTTAGCAATTGCTTTCGAAATTTGCGTCACTCTTTTCGTGAGTGTAGAGTTCAGAAGAGAACGAGACTGAGAACAAAAGCTGAAATGGCACTTTTACAAAGGTCAAAATAAAGATATCATCCATAAAGACATTGGGTGCTTTGCTATTAATGTTTGAAGGCAGTAATGTCTCGTGAAGTTATGGCATGCCGTAGGTGGAAAAAAAAGGAAGAAAAAGAAGATAAGAGGAGTATATGACCTTCCCTTTACCTTCGAACACCCGCCTGGCAAAACGATCACTTTTTCATTTTCCATCGAGCTAATTCTTATGCCCTAATGATGATTGGTGATTTGTACGTGCGCTCCCATCTTCAGAATGCGTTAAGTGCTTATTATTTCAGACGGCGGCGGTGAGGTCATCCCGTTGCTAAGAGTCGATCGGTTTGTTTGTCGATCTTGAGATGTACTTTTCCTCCCTTTTTTTGTTCGACTCTTTTGCCTTCTTCTTCGGAGACAAAGAGGATGGCGAGGAGAGAAGAAGTAGGTGGAAAGATTTCTCCTAATTTCTTGTAATCTTTCGCAATTTGTGTCTGCAGATTGGGCGCAAAACAACAACCAGCGAGGGAGCAGAGCTTTTTACTGTAAGTGTGCCCCGGAAGGGGGGGGGGGGGGGTAGCTTGAGGTGTGAAATGGATTGAAGAAGTTTCACCGCGAGAATACCAAGATAATTTAGAGCAATAATTCGCAATACTTGGCTCATCACTGTGGGAAAAATCGAATCTTCTACCGGTGCTTCATTAGATCCAAGGGTGGAAATTAATGCTATGGAATATTTCTTGTTTCCAGTGTGCCTTTTTCCTCCTTAGGATATGATTCAGGTGTCAAACTTTGTGTAGGTGGCTTTTAATCTCTGCCGCTAAGCATTCCACCAGCCGTCTCCTTTTCAACCCTTGCCTATCTAGTGTCTGCTAGATATTCTTTGTTTTCCATATGTGTGAACTCATTTTAATTTTCAGGACTTTCATGCCCACTCGACCTAAACTCACGAATCACGACTGCAACTGATGTGAAATTCTATATCAGATTTTTACCCAAGTTCGAAGATTTGCAAGTTTTAGTTCAAACTCGTGTAAACAAGAGGTCGGATTAATCATTTTTGTCTTGTTTTGAGATCGAATGCCCTATAAATCATCATCAAAGTTTTAAATAAGAAAATTGAAGAACAAATATATAAAGGGTTTTTTTTTTTTTCCACTGGGTGATAGTTTTTTTTTTCTCCCGTTGTACCAATTTTGAGCTCTACGCAACAATTAGCAAATTGTTTTGCACTGTTCTCAAGGGCGTCACGCTGTTCATATCAGTGCATTATGTTTATAATCATACTTCTGAGGAAAAATGCTTTTGTCATTTTTTTTAAGAAAAAGAACAGAGTGAAAAAATATCTAAATATTGGAGGACATTGCAGTACAGCCTAGTAGCAGTTCTATTCAAGTGTCATTACTTTAAAGAGAGGAAATACATATCTACAGTTAAACAGCGTCATTATACGATCAAAAGAGATGAACAGCTAGCATTATTGTTAGCATGTTATCATTCATTCATTCATTCATTCATTCATTCATTCATTCATTCATTCATTCATTCATTCATTCATGTTTTATTTTTATTTCCAAACGATATACATGGGTAATGCAAACGTCAAAATGACAGTATATTCTTGTAACTTATGATGTCACATGGTCAGTAGAAATAGATCTTGTTTTATTAAGGACTCGATCGAAATGAAAATTGCGAAAAGTTTCATTACATTAAAGAGAGGAAAGACATGGAAAATAATATTGACGAAGTAATTTTTAGGAGCAGGAGACGATTTTGGCACCGTAAGGAGTGGGAGAGACACGAAATTAACATGATTGCGTAATATTACGAACATATCAATGTCTTTCAAAAGCTTTAAAGGTACTGTTTACCATTGGAGTAGTAATTAAAAAAAATATTCGAGTTATCACATTTGATGCATATGTGTAGACCAGTTGTATCACAAAACACCCTACCATATGAAAATTTCGCAATAAGGAGATATAACTGTTTTTTTTTCTAAATAAACCTTAACTGTAGACGGTTTATTCTCGGAACAATATCACAAATAGTGTTCACATTTTGTACATTTAACAATACTTAACATTGATTATACCGATTAACCTTTTTTTTACATTGGTCGTTCCTATCCCTAACTAACGTTTAAGAACTATTTTGAAGCACTAATCCTGGGTTTTTGTTTCATCTTTTTGGTAAATGTTTTGAAATGGAAATAAAATGAATGAATATATCTTATTCCACGAATTTGTCAATTTGTCATCTACAAATGGTAAATAATGCCTTTAAGTCGCCAATTGTCACTTAAGTTTAGGCAATAGTCATACATAGATTTGTCTTCAACAAGAGATTAAGGATTAATTTTCTGGTTTCAATGATGCAAATAAGGGAAATGTAGCGACATACGGAGACAGAGAAAAAGTGTATTAGAGGAAAGCCAATATCAGTATGAAGATATGAAGAGTTTGTTCGCAAAAACCGATAAGTCCATTTTTGAAGATTATGAAGTACGGTCTCTGTCATAAAGTACAAAATAATATCTCTTAAATGATTATATTGGTAACTACATAAAGGTACATTTTTGAAGTTATGGTCAAAAGAAGCAAACATTTTCTTATTATTCTCTTCATTTTTCTTGACCTTTAATCGCAAATATCTCCATTTGGCAAATATAGACTTATCGGTTTTTTCGAACAAACTCTTCATATGTATTATTTTGTCATCATACATGTTTCTCGACATATTCTGTTTGAAATCATACACAGTGCGTGGCACAGGCATACGATTATTTCTCTGCTGGCAATGCACACACCAGAAAATGTTGATTACCCATTTGTTGAAATCAGGGGGCTTTGTCCTTGAAAAGGGCGAGTCCGACCGTTACGGCAGAAAATAGCGTGCGAGGTGTTTCGGGGGTAGAGGCGGGCAGTGCCCGTTGCTGAGCGACTACACCGAGTACTATACAGACAACACGATAATTGACAGAACAAGTCCCCAGAACCCAGTCATTAACGCGCACTCTGGTTCCCCTTTTAATGATAATTCTTTATGGAATCCCCCCTTACTCTTTGATCTACCTCTGTCTAATTGTCGTTTGGTATTTTGCTTGCCTCCCCATCCACAAAAGCGAGTTGAAATGATCTCGATGATCAGTACCGGTCTCTCATTATCGGATGATGAACTTTCCACAGAGCTGTGGGGATAGGGGGGGGGGGGTATAACATTCGGAACAGAATCACATGGTATAAGGCGCGTATTTCATTCTCATTTCAAAATCCATGTTTGGGAAAATGTACATATTCAAATTGATGACATTCTTCCGTCGAGTTGTTTTATTGCAAGTTATTTTTTTTTTTATTTACGTCAATGTAGGGAATGTAGGCTGTACTCCATATTATTTGAGAGATCATCAAGAGTAAAAGATCTATCAGGATATGTAATTGAGATCATAGAAAAAATAAGTGTTCTTGTTTAATTTTTGGACGTGATTCACGCGACGTATTGTTTCATTGAATAAGGAACAAACTTTAAAAAGATGCCTTTCGTTGTTCAGGGTTTTCATACAATGAGTTGCAGCATCAGACATACAAAGTTCACGCATTGGTATGGTACTAAAATATCATTCAGTGCATCCTACGATGTTCTTCTTGTCTTTGTGCTTTAAGTTTCCCCTTTATCCCCGTCAATTGCAGTTATCAAGTCATTATTGAAAGGAAAAGAAAGTTTATGTAACAGCACCGTGTTTAGCTTAACGTGTGGTTAAGTTCGCCAGTTTCGCCAGATTTTAAAGATTTTAAAAGGAAATGAACACGTACAGTACCACAAAGTAGGCCTACATAGTGAAGTGATACCACAAGAATGTAAATAATTGTTCTTATTGTGACAAACCCGACTTTTATGTATCTCTTCCAACAAAAACTTAAAAATGTATATATATATATATATATATATATATATATATATATATATATATATATATATATATATATGTATATATATATATATATATTTTTTTTTTTTTTCCTTCTGCTTGCGATTTCGTAATTCCGAAGGTGCATTAGCACTTACCTTCTTTTCATTGCCGGGATTAACGAACCTTACATCATCTTCGGTTAAACAAATCTTCGGAATAACGAACTTCATTTCATTTTCGGATTTATGAACCTTCGGAATGACGAAGCTTATTTCGTTTTCGAAATTATGAACCTTCGGAACAACGCAACAATTGAACGAACTAACCATATTGCTAACGAACCCTTTCTCTAACGAAGGATGAAGGGTTCATGATTCGAAAAAGAAATTTCTAAGGTTTGTTGTTCCGAAGAATCATGAATCCGGAAATGAGAAAAGGGTTTGTAATTCCGTAGGTTCATTAAACCGAAGACAATAAGGTTTTTAATTCGTTCGTTGGCACGCACCTTCTCTTCATTTTCGGGACAATTAACGAATCTTATTTCACTTTTGAACTAATGAACCTTCAGAATAACGATCCTATGATGTCATTTTCTGATAAACGAACCTTCAGAATAACGAATCTTCCCCCCCCCCCCATTTTCACGATTAGCGAACCTTCGGAATAACGAAGCTTATTTCATTTTCGGATTAATGAACCTTCGGAACAACGCCACAATTGTTGAACGAGCTAACGAACCCTTTCTCATTGTCGGATTAACGAACATCTAGGTATAGGGGATTTGGGTGTTTCGAAAATCCGGAATAACGAACCTTTAGAATATCGAACTTTATTTCACTTTCGAATTATCGAACCTTCGGAATAACGAACATCATCCGCCAATTTCCCATGTAGTTGCCGGTTTGTGAAAACATATTGAAGTTTGACAAACTTATTGAAGTTTTTTTTTTTTTGGTTTTTTTTTTTTTAGGTTTGCCGAGTTTGATGAAATTCCTGCCATCCTGTTCGTCTGATGTTACTCTATTCATTGAAGCAAGTTTGAACACGGCGTTGAATTGCTTTGTAAAAGAACTCAAAGCGAAAATTGCTGATCCAGGCCACTTTGATCATGCACACACTTTATAGTAGAGGAAATAAACGCATGCAAGGTCTATAACCTCCCTGATACAATGCATCACACAAGCTATCGTTGTGATAGCTTATCATGTTGTCTACACCTGTCTACAACTTTTTTTTTCATCATAAAACAAACAATAACAAATAGAATGTCTTGTTTGGTCAAAGAGACTTTTGGTTTGCGTCACAAACGGCGGAATTAGATTGCCTCATCGTAGACAAACCTGCGGCGATACTGGAAGGCGGTAACTCAACACGCGAGCCACATCAGTCGGCTGCTGCCGATTTTTTTTATTTTTTTTTATTTTTTTTTTTTTTTTACGAAGCAGATCTTTTACCCCGGCCGGCCAAGCTAGGCGTTGGCGGTGGTGGTTTGGTTCTTGGAGGGACGTTTTCGATGGCGGAGGGGAGTAGAAAAACCGCGGACGCACGCCAACTTTTCTCCTGCCGCCGCCACCAACGCCATCCACAGCTGGGACTTTCCCAAAGGGTTACTGCTCGCGAGGTCACTGGGGCGGGGTCACGCCAGTGGTCGCCGATTGAAAGGGTCACTTCCTGCCGCTGCCACAGTCTGACCGAGAGATCGAGTGGGACCAAAAATGGGAGAACCAGTAAAATACACATCCAGTGCAATATCAATATTGTAACCTGAACAAAGGGATTGACATTGTGAGTGAAAGAGAATGAATAAAAACATTATCTTTTCTTATTTGAACATATCTTACGAATATTGAAATATCAAGTTTTCTTATGTATATAATATATATATATATATATATATATATATATATATATATATATATATATATATATATTTATTTATTTATTTATCAAGGTTATATGTGTATGTATACATTAATACATATTATATCCTCAACATACATATACATATAAAGCCATAGTCAGATTCAATATTTAGGACTATGCAATGAACATCTCCCGTGACAGCAACCAATATACGTGAACATCTCGATATCTCACAGAGTAGAGTTTAAAACTGGGACGATTAGGGAGGCTGTCAACGTGTTTTTTTTTTTGTTTTTTTTTCAGTTGGAAAGATATGTAATCCGTATTTTTTTTTTTTTTTTGGTTGCTTGATGGTTTTCGATATGGTTTAAAAAGAAAACCCACTATCAGCCTCAGCGAGTCCTTAAGTCAGAAACAATCGTAACAAGTTATTTCCTTTCTGGTGAAATCGGATTGATGTGCATATAAGAGCTCCTACACCTGACTGAAGCCAATATGCGTAGTTATGTCCTTTTGATCTTTGTGAAGATATTCTAGACTATCATCACGACATGGATCATTAATCATACTAGTCTCAAAGTATATGACAGCACTGTGGTGTTGTGGGTAAGACTCTGGGTTGTAGAACAGAAGGACCCGGGTTCGAATCCAGCTCGGTACATGTAAGATGTATTGCCAAAAGTGCCCATCTTCCCCCAGGTGTATGAATAGATACTTGACAAACTGGTGCAGTGCTTACGGCAAGACTCTTCGCTGCAGCAAGGGAAACATTGTGGAGAGGTCACTAGTACTCTACCTAAATGGACCATATTAGGATTATCTATCTGTTTATCATATCATAGCATCAAACGCGTCTATCAAAGTGACGTCATTTTGAAATAGAATGAGATCAAGTGTACAGTGGTTACTGTAATAAACTACTGTAACAAAGGACATTGGAAGCAATGAATTTACATGATACATGATACATTCAGGTGATAAGAACAAGGCAACTGAACCGGCGGATGGTGCTAGAAGCACATGGGTCAAAGTGGCGCCAAATTGCTATCTTCTGAAGACAATCGATCGCCTTTTTTTTTTCAACGTTCTGAAGGTTTCGAACTCCAACCCGCTCTCGATCTGGTGTGTTTGTGTTGGTCAAATACTTCCGGTCGTTGCACCGCCCTCTTAAGAAGTGTATCAGGGAGGGGCCGTACTGGTCAATGACGTCTTTAATACTTGCACGCAACAGGACTCATGTGTGAAAAACCCTCAGAAAGGTTTTCAGGTGGAAATCTTAAGGGGGAAGGGGGTGGGGAGGGGAGGCGTCGACAGCGAGCCGAGTGCTCGAAAGTGTGGTGTACGCTCGGTCATTGACTCCGCATGTCTCTCCCTCTCTTTTGTCGTTTCTTTTTTTCCTTTTAAGGTTTCATCCGTCTGGGACAGGCGTGACCCTAGGTGACCTCCATGCGAAATTCTTACAAAAGACTACCGTGCGTTTTGTCCATCCACTCCCACGAAAAAGACGAAACACAAAAAGTTGGAAACCCAGAACCAGTCGTGTTTTTATTACTTTTTTCTTTCTTCTTCAGAACGCATTTTTCTGGGCGAAGTCAGAAGAGCGATCAAAAGAATGGGAGGGCTCTTATGAGGGGTGAAAAGCTAAAACTCTAGCCCAAGGGAGTGAAGGGGGTGGTGAAAAAAAGTCCCTCTCTCGCTTCGAGTTTCATTTCTTTTTTCCCCGTCAATTTATCGCCTTGTTTTCTAGTTGTTGGGTTACTTGAATGGGCTGGGATATTTTATGACCCATCTCACCAAGTCATAAAAAAGGGGGGACGTTGTTGGGTAACTGTGGCCCCAATCACTCACCCACCACAAGGACCAACCACGGTGTGAGTTTCTCCCAAACAATTTTGCTCGTTTCAACCTGCTCTACATCGCCGGGGAGATGCCGGTATCTTTGCAGACAACCGAATATCTCTTAATGGCAACGGATGATACTAGCTGCTCATAACATAGTCGTCTACATTATACCTCGGGGCGATTATGATGTCATCGTCTTCTTTTTCCACTTCTTCTTCTTCTTCTTCTTCTTCTTCTTCTTCTTCTTCTTCTTCTTCTTCTTCTTCTTCCTCTTCTTCTTCTTCTTCTTCTTTTTCTTCTCCTTCTTCTTCTTCATCCTAATATTTCCCTTTTCCTTTTTCCTGCCGTTTGTCTTCTTCATTGTCTTCTTCTTTGTCCATTTCATCTTTTTCTTTTTCTACTCCTTCGTCTTTTCTTTCATCTATACGTCTACTTACTCTTCTTTCGTACTTCTCTTTCTTCTTCATGTGCCTTTCTTCAGTTTTTTTCAGAAACTGCTTGAGAGAATATTATCATTGACTACTAACCCAAGTTATGTATATCAGTAAGCAAAAGTAGTTCTTCGCAAATATTCTAATGAAATTTGTCTCATCTATTATATAGGTAACATCTTAAAAGGAAAAAGCAACAGAGATAAAGCAAACGTTTGACTATTAGGGAGGAATTAGTCGTAGATTTATATTTCTTATTTCTAGAGTTAACAAAATACAGCAAAGTTTGACGCAAATAGCTGGATATTGGTCAATGTTGTTTTGATTCATATTAGTCACAAAGTAGAAGAAGAAGAAACGCCATAAATTCCGAAATTATACAATTCATTCATATATTGTTGTATGGTTGTATGTATGTATGTATGTATGTATGTATGTATGTATGTATGTATGTGTATGTAGTGTGTAGATATGCATGTGTGTGAATGCATGTATGTATACACGAATGACTGAATGCATATGTGTATATATAATAGTATGTTGTTTGTACATGTGTATATGCGTGAGTATGAAAAAAAAAAAAATTAGAAGACCGCAGAGACTGGATCGGATAGCAGCGTCATGTATAATCCTGAGCTATTTACATCGATAATGGGTAATGTTCAGAATGCTGATTAGAGATATCACTGTAGCAAAGCAGTGACTGAAAGTGAGCTTATGGAATCTAGTGTAGTGTAACTGAACATGAGCTAATGATGCATCGTTCATCAGACTGTGATTACTAGTATGCTAATTCAAAAAAGACGGATCACACGTTTGAGATTATTATATCTTCATTTGGATTATCGACTTTAAGAAAAAAAAAACACCTCCCAGACATACCAGGATGATCAGAATATATTCAGCAAAGATATGACTTTATCACGAATGACTAGTGGTTAGTGACGTGCGATCCCTGACTCCTGCGCATGCGTCATCCCAGTAGTAAACTTTGTCGTGTGGGTCGAACTTAAAGAGCGTGCCGTTGGCCGCGCGGTTAATGCACCGGGGCTCACGTGACATTGTACCCGAATTTACCAAAGCACAAAGACTCACGAACTGGACTGGCAACACAAAAGATGATGAATGATGTTTTCCAGAGAAGCAGCAAACATTTCTTTCTACTTTTCGATAGAAATGCTGCTATCTGATCGCCCGATTTGCTTGTAATATAGTAATAAACTTCAGATTACAGACCCCATGCAGGTACACTACAGATGTATCGCTGATAACAAACAGATGTGCCATCTGTGGTTGAATATTACACAAAGTGTAAACTAACACCTTCTACAGGTGGCGTGATCTTCCGACAACGCAAAGTTTTTTGCTGATCGGGAGGGGGGGGGGGTAACAAAAGCTTCGAGTCACTCATATCTTTCACTCCCTGTGGAAATCACAAAAGAAATTTTGTCCATTTTCAAATGCGATACTCAATAACAGTAATACTATCCATGTTTTCAAAATGGATCGGCCGTCATTTCTATCTCTTCTGCGCTTTCGGTAAGAGATAAAATATCAAATTATGTTTCATCATCTGCCACACGAATACATTTTTTTTTTTTTTTTTTTTTTTTAGGTAAACCGCACACACGCAATTGCATAATGTATTGCATGCAAGCTTATAATGCATCATATTTTGTTGATGTGTTTTATAGCATTCACTTTGGTGTCCAGGATATCATGTCTGCTGGATTGGTCAATAACACGAAAAATTGAAGGTCACGTGGCGGAAAATTGGACCAATCACACTGCACGTTGTAAAAGTTGGATGTGCTATTGATTCGCAGTAATATTATCTACGTCAATCTCCTAAGCATGTGCTCTATGTTTTCTGGCTTACAATGTTGTTAACTTTGCATAATTTACATTTTGGAAAAAGATTGTTTTTCTTATTTAATTGCGCGCACACATAAAGTGACACGTCTTCAAAATGAATACAAAAATTATATACATTTATGTATATTCATTTCAATACTTCTTAGTAAATATTCTGTAGCTTTGCTTTACAACCCATTATGTTATTGTGTGATTATACGTATATATTTTCATATATTTCATATATCATGAATTTGTTTATTGTTTTTCTTGTAGCACAATATGTTTTGTACATTTATTTTGTTAAAATGAAAATGAATATATGAAATATGTAAGTATTATATATATATATATATATATATATATATATATATATATATATATATATATATATATACATACAAACATACATACATACATACATATGTCTTTGTAGCTTTGTCTTTTCAATCATTAATTTCATGTGATTTTACACCTTAAGGCTGGCGTTCTTTTCACGGTAAGAGTCTGGTCACGTTGTCGTTTGGACTCACTGTGGTTGCCAATTACTTCATCACTACAACTCTTGTTATATCTTAGAGACAGGGAAAAACATATGCGTTTGAGACTATAGACGTCGAGTGAATCCGATTTGAATAAATCACTTTGCTAATCATGAGCAGGGAGCTCTGTGCGTACATTCACTCTCGAGTCTGTGCAGTACACATCACAAGTACACGTGTCCTTGCTAGCTCTTTTCGAAAGATTTGGAAAACAGAGTTTTCAGTAACATTATCTTGGTAAGATGTTGAGGGACTGTGTACTTTTCATTGAAAAAAGAAAACCCATCTATGAAATTCTTTTTATCTCTCTTATTATGAATATCGCTGGACTATTCTGACGTCACAGGTTGTTGTGAATTTCCATTCAGAGGAATGGAATTATCAAACCACTCTGGTAGCCTTGAACTCGTACGATTTTCCTCAAACATTCACTGCGTGTTTCATTAAAATGTCTGCATTCACATTAACCCGCACAATATACTTTGGAGAAACATTCCCGTAAAGAATGTCGATTGGAGCCTATTATATTTGTATGTAACTGAAAATAAACCTAAATTTGAACTTGAGCTTGTATCTCACAAAAGCTGATCATTCCCCTTCGTAGATTATTTTATGCAGATGAAATCTACTAATTTCATTAAACACTTTTATGTACATGAAATCATCTAATTTCACTAAACATGAAGACATGATTATAAAGTATAATCATAATTACATCCATGTGTATTTGTTGTACTTCTCACCAGGATACACGCATCTTGTATTCATTTTATCACAACAACGTGTTCATTAAGGTGATATCAAAAATGGCAACCACATACTTGAATCATTATTTGTGACAGAAGTTCACTTTGTTTCTACATCCAAGATGTCTCTATCAAAATGCAGCCACCATCTCCTAAACATACACGCAACTAAAAGACAATGAAAGCAAATATATAAAATAATTATAACAACAGAAGTATACGCACACTATCTCGAACCTCACAAGAAATTCAAATTCAGCTGTTGAAAGTTAGTCGAAAATGGTCAAAGAACTTTTCAAAGTAATAAGAAAATGAGGTTGTCCCCCTAAACCTGACATTAAGAAATGTACTTTTTTTATTTGTTTATTTTCTCTGGCAGTGACCCGGGAAATGTGCATTGTCGTTGGGTCCCTCCTACAGGCGTAAGTTTTCTAAACTTTTTATTCAAGCTCGCATCAATGGCCGGTTAGTCGTCCCTGTCGGGGCGCTATTTAACATGCCTGTGGGCTGGCTATTGTGATCCAGAATTCTATGCATCGTCTGAGTGGACCGTATATGAAATAACGGCCTGTCGGCCTGGGCAATTGTCCCTGATTTTTTCGAGGGTCAGCGTGTAGCTAACTGCTTGTCAGAAAGAACCTTAATACTCCTTCATCATCGAGAATAAAATGCATCTTTTACTGGGGCTATACCTACAAGAGAAAGAGAAGAAATGAACCGCTCTGATTTACAGGAGAAGAAGAAAAAAGAAGGTGGACGGCGAGGGGGAAGTGAATCAACGGAAGGTGATGGTGGTGTTAGAGAAGAAGGAAAAATCTAAAGCAGTGATCAAGCAGCAGACGAGACATCAGCAAGAAAGAGGAAGTATGAAACAATTAGATTTAAAACAAAAAGAATTGTATAGAATGAACAAAATAACAGTCGAAAAAGAGAAATGGAATGATAATGATTACATAAAAGAGAAAACAAACACTGTAGATGAAAAGAAAGGAAAATAAATCAAAAACACGAAGGAGGCTGCGACAATTTGGATGGCAGACCCGAGAAGAGATAGCTGATTAAAAATAAAGAAAGATATATAGTATGAAGAAGTTCATCGCAAAATGGGCTAAGCGCCTTTTTTAAGCATTTTAAAGTAAATCTGTCATGAGATTGAGGGAAATACAACTTTTTTTTTTTAGTGGTGCCTCACTTGTTACATAACAACAATATTCTTTAAGTTATGATGATACTCAGTATTTTCTCATTACTTTGTCTGTTTTTTTTTTCTCAGCAGTTTTAATGTCGAATATCTCAACTTAACAAGAATGGAGTTAGTTTGTTTTGCGATAAAACTCTTCATATCCCATTTTATAGATGAGATGTCCATTCCACGGCATCATCGAATCCTTTCACAGTACGACTCCTAGTGGTGTGCACGCCAAAATAATGACACTCATTAAATTCTCTTTTTTCATGTGAAATCTGAAAGAAGAACTTTATCCTTTGCATCACATCGTTCTAGAGGCTCAACGACTTCAATTTGATTTGCAAAAAGAACAAATTACCTAAATTAAATTGAATTGAATTACTCGGCACTAATCAGTTTTTACTGTCATCATAGAGGCTGTAGTTTATTTTCATGGATGTAAATACCAACATAAGACTAAACCGTTTATGACGTCATCATTTTGCATATATTTCAACTCTTGCAACTGATGAAATTATAAAAAGCACGTTCAGTTTCAAATTTCTATAACTTTCCAATACATTGTTTAATGTTTTAAGATCCTATAACTTTCTAACACTAATGAATATCGAAGAACCATTGCAGTTGTATTCATACATTCGATATCGTAATTACAGTTTCAACGTGGGAGTGGGGAACTTTCTGTAAAAAGGAACACACTTTATCATAATGTCAGTGTTGAAAAGTAAAATTACAGTTTCTGATACAGGGTTACCGCCAATCCAATATGGCCAGCAAAATCGTCAATTTTAACAAATTTTCTTTATGTCCTGTATGCTGTAATTACGTCGTTTCTCTAACCTGCTCCGTTGGCGTTTCATCATAATCATGAGCCTTGATGATTATATCCAAATTTAAGAGGAAGAAAATTGCCATTTTAAGTGTTTTCTTTTTCTGAAGTGAAACACCCACGTTGCTATAAAGGATGAAAAAAAAAGTGGAGGGTATAATTACACGTTAAACCGCTGCAGTGTACTCAGCATTGTTTGCGTGTAATGTAGAGGGTAATTCGGTTGATTGTGTAGCAGACGATTTCACAAGTGGCGCCATTGTTGCCGTTTTGAACAGCTTGGCCTCGCGCGCATTCACGCTCGATAATAAATTGTCCGCGCGTAGTGGATTTCGATTCCGTCAATTACAACTTCGTGATACAAATATCTGTGGCAAGAGAAAAGGAGCAATCATGGATAGGGGTATTAGGGCGATATGACCACCAGTGAAGAAACGGCACGCGGCAGTCACTGTGTTGAAATGTGCTTTTGATCGGATTCATCGCGTAATTACGAACGTCTTCTTAACCCATAATTTCTGTGCCAGGAACTTTGGAGAGTGTGTACATCGCTACTGGATATCCTGTGCCCATCAGCGTTCAATGCACAAAAAGGGTTAGATAACCCAAGGTATTAATAAATCGTAATATGATTTGTACTTCATGACTTTTGTTCTTTTCATCCGTGTATCTACGATTTCATTGAAATGGGGCTACACTTTATTTAGCAGATTCTGCCAAATTCATGTGGTTGTTGTTGTTGTTGTTGTTGTTGTTTTTAAATCCCATAATTTTACATCAGGCCAAGTAGGTCTAGGTCTCTAATACATTTAATGTCATTACTTAACTAACAGTGGCTAAAAGTACGGCCGTTTTCCATTTCATAAGTTCTCAACGTCAATGTGTGTGATGCTTAAAAAAAGATGACAAGAACGAGGGAAAGAAAGAAAGACTCAATATTCAAATTAATACCGCCATCTACGCCGGCGAGTCTCAATCATTACGGACAAGCATGACAAAAGCTAACACAGTCGTAACACCTGATTTAGAGCGAGAGCGCAGCATGTTTACAGAGAGATGACTTTGCTTGTTGAATATAAACCCATCGCACACACGCACACACACACAAATCGGAATTACCTCGACACACATCAGAAAATAGATCGAATCTTTTGAATATATACTTCTTCATTTGATAATAGTGGTTACACCCACAAATTGTGAGGAGTTAGGGGCCCATTGTTGTTACGCTTTTCATGCTATTCACAAAACGCGTTGCGAGAAAGTAGTCAGAACACTCTTTAAACTCACTGGCGTAGCCAGGGGGGGGGGGGGGGGGCGATGGGGGCGGTCGCCCCCCCTAAGATTTGGACCGGGGATTTGGGAGGCGGAAAAAAAAAATGCGTGTATACTGTATGCATGCACATGAAGCGGGTCTCCTTTGCAACCTTTCATCAAATAAGACATTTTTTTGAATATTTCACTCAAAGTGTGCACCAGATCGTTGAATTTCAATTCAAAATATGCAAAATCTCTCGTGCTTGGGAGGGGGTATCCCCCTCCCAAACCCTCCCCCTCTGTGCCTCATTCCCTAGCTTAGTACACTTTTTAGATTTACCAAAAAAAATATGAATAATTCTGAGTGCACAAGACTTATCACTTATATTACGAAAACTCAAGGTTCCCTCATGTATAAGGGGAGTTTCCCCTTTTAATCGACCCTTTCCTCCCTCAGCCCCCCCCCATCAGTTTTTTTTTTTTTTTTGTGATTTCCCAAATGTTGATTCCATCAAATATGCGTATACGAGATATCTCAATTTCAACCTTAAAAAGGCAAAAGCTCTATCGGAAGGGAAGGGTGGAGATAACACTCGCCCACGCCTTCTCCCTGCTTGCCCGCCCCTCCCCCCCCCCCCTTCCACCATGCATAGAAGTAGACTGTGGCTATACCCAGATCGCTTTATTTCAATTCTAAAAACGCAAAAGCTCCGCGAGCGGGAGGGGGAATCCCCCTTCCCCTAAGCTCTACCTCACTAGACTTTATACATAGACACAGATGGTGCACATTCGGAATAAGAGCTAAATTCCGTGATTTTAACACTTCGATGAAAAAGTATTGCACCAAAAATTTGCACCAGATCGCTGAATTTCAGGTCTGAAAACGCAAAATCACCTTCGTGTGGGAGGGGATATGCCCCTATCTACACCCTCGTGTGCATGCTTTTTCTGTTTGATTGCTGAACTGCAGACAGCGTTCATGATATTCAGTGTAAGAATTAATACAAGAAGATTGTTTAAATGATATACCATTTTATAGGCAAATTGTTCAAGAATAATCTACACTAAAATATACTGCAACTGTAAACAAGTGGGACTGTTTCAACTCGTTAAAACACGCAAAAACATGCATCAAATTGCACCATTTGCAACATCAAAATGCAAAAAGTTCTCACCGTGGGAGGGGGGACACCCCCCTCCCACACCCTCCCCTCCCCCTTCGCTCGCTCCGCTCGCTCGGGTTCAGTCGCGTTCATGATATTCAGTGAAAAGAATTAACACAAGTACCATTAATATAGGCAAATTGTTCAATAATAATCTACATCAAAATATACTGCTACCTTAAACAAGTGGGACTATTTCTCGTCGATAAAACGCGCAAAAACATGCATCAAATTGCACCATTTGCAACATCAAAATGCAAAAAGTTCTTACCGTGGGAGGGGGGACACCCCCCTCCCACACCCTCCCCTCCCCCCTCGCTCGCTCCGCTCGCTCGGGTCCAGTCGCGTTTATGATATTCAGTGAAAAGAATTAACACAAGAAGTGTATTTGAATTGTACCATTTTATAGGCAAATTGTTCAATAATAATCTACATCAAAATATACTGCTACCTTAACAAGTGGGACTGTTTCTCGGCGATAAAACGCGCAAAAACATGCATCAAATTGCACCATTTACAACATCAAAATGCAAAAAGTTCTTACAGTGGGAGGGGGGACACCCCCCTCCCACACCCTCCCCTCCCCCTCGCTCGCTCCACTCGCTCGGGTTCAGTCGCGTTCATGATATTTAGTGAAAAGAATTAACACAAGAAGTGTATTTAAATTGTATCATTTTATAGGCAAATTGTTCAATAATAATCTACATCAAAATATACTGCTACTTTAAACATGTGGAACTGTTTCTCGTCGATAAAACGCGCAAAAACATGCATCAAATTGCACCATTTACAACATCAAAATGCAAAAAGTTCTTACCGCGGGAGGGGGGACACCCCCTCCCACACCCTCCCCTCCCCCTTCGCTCGCTCCGCTCGCTCGGGTTCAGTCGCGTTCATGATATTCAGTGAAAAGAATCAATATAAGAAGTGTGTTTAAATTATACCATTTTATAGGCAAATTGTTCAATAATAATCTACATCAAAATATACTGCTACCTTAAACAAGGGGGACTGTTTCACGTTGATAAAACGAGCAAAAACATGCATCAAATTGCACCATTTGCAACATCAAAATGCAAAAAGGTCTTACCATGGGAGGGGGGACACCCCCTCCCACACCCTCCCCTCCCCCTCGCTCGCTCCACTCGCTCGGGTTCAGTCGCGTTCATGATATTCAGTGAAAAGAATTAACACAAGAAGTGTATTTAAATTGTACCATTTTATAGGCAAATTGTTCAATAATAATCTACATCAAAATATACTGCTACCTTAAACAAGTGGGACTATATCTCGTCGATAAAACGCGCAAAAACATGCATCAAATTGCACCATTTACAACATCAAAATGCAAAAAGTTCTTACCGCGGGAGGGGGGGGGGGGACACACCCTCCCCTCCCCCTTCGCTCGCTCCGCTCGCTCGGGTTCAGTCGCGTTCATGATATTCAGTGAAAAGAATCAATATAAGAAGTGTGTTTAAATTATACTATTTTATAGGCAAATTGTTCAATAATAATCTACATCAAAATATACTGCTACCTTAAACAAGGGGGACTGTTTCACGTTGATAAAACGAGCAAAAACATGCATCAAATTGCACCATTTGCAACATCAAAATGCAAAAAGGTCTTACCGTGGGAGGGGGGACACCCCCCTCCTACACCCTCCCCTCCCCCCTCGCTCGCTCCGCTAGCTCGGGCTCAGTCGCGTTCATGATATTCAGTGGAAAGAATTAATACAAGAAGTGTATATAAATTATACCATTTTATAGGCAAATTGTTCAATAATAATCTACACTAAAATATACTGCTACCTTAAACAAGTGGGACTGTTTCACGTCGATAAAACGCGCAAAAACATGCATCAAATTGCACCATTTACAACATCAAAATGCAAAAACTTCTTACCGTGGGAGGGGGGACACCCCCCTCCCACACCCTCCCCCCCTCGCTCGCTCCGCTCGCTCGGGCTCGGTCGCTTCGCTCCCTCGCAGACTTGCACCGCCCCCCCTAAGATCAAATCCTGGCTACGCCGTTGTTTAAACTCCAGCAGTTTAAAATGAAATTACCACTTTGAAGATTACCGCGATGTTATTGGCCCAGCAAATTAAGTTATTCTAACTGATGGACATAGACAATGATTCTTACTTTATATGGGCCCAAATCATCTGTAATGATTCATGGCCCTAAAAAAGAAACATTTCCAGGAATTGGTTGTTGTTGTTGCTGCTGTTGCTGCTGTTGGTGTTTTTGTTTTTGTTTTTGTTGTTGTTGTTGTTGTTTTTACTTCTTCTGTTTATGATGTGTATCATTATACCAAGGAAACGGACCCTCTTATCATTAATGTAGTGTTTTGGATGACAGGATGAAAGCCAGGGCGAGGACTTAATGACATCATAAAAAAAAAAGTCATTAATACAGTCTGTCAGTCTAAAAGCTCGCATTTAAGGAGAATTTGTCTCACAGGAGAAACAAAGTTAAAAACCAACGGATAGTTTAGCAAATCGAGACCCAGACAAGGGCAAGAATTACCACTTGATATATCATTGCAAGCTGACGTTAGCTTTCATTGTGTCGAGTGGAGGTGTCGAAATAGTTAGTAACCCTTTGGTCACGTGACCGTGACGTCACTTCGCAGAAAACGTGAATGCGAAACTTTGCACAATCGATTCTTTTCCTTCAAATACTTTGTGTGTAAATACTCAAACTACTTCATACGTCAATGCCGCTAAGTTCTGTTAAGTGAGCAAATCTACACGAGAAAAATTGCAGTTACATTTTTTGATGTGAATTATCATTTGTTAGATTTTGTTTCGCTACATGTTGAGCAAAAAACTGCAAGAAGCACATTTGAATCTTCCTTTGAATTGCACCCTTCTATCCGGGCCTTCTACGCGGAAAAAAAAAGCTGAAATGCATGTAGTCATGTCAAAGATTCAGCGGAGGATATCGTTGACATTTGATGAAGATGTACCACCACAGCAAAATTCTCAAATTGTGTGTATGTCTTTTTAGTATTATGAAATCAAATCATCGTAGAATCAGCGTGTAACCCAGACCAAAATTGGGTATTGATATGACTGGAATCTTTGGTAGTGCAGGTTGATATCAAATTGAATGATTGTAGCCCTGCATGTGATTACTTATGCGTGTAGCATCTGGGGGAAAAAACAACAACAAAGAATGTACTTCACGGGATTTTGTTATGAGACAGCACGCCAAGTAAACCTTGATACAGCGTTTGTATCATCTCTCCTCTTCTGAAAGACTTACACTGGCTTCCGATTCGTAAACGAATATATTGTTTAAGATTTTGTTGATTGTATATAAGTCACTCATCGGTCAAGCCCCCAGGTACATATCCGAATTATTAGTATTTAAACCTCGTAGACACACTCACAATTTGCGCAGTTCTAAGGACACTCTTCTCTTTCAAATTCCAACATGTAAAACAAAAGTAACACTGGGAGACAGAGCATTTGCCTGTGCAGCTCCCAAACTCTGAAATGATCTACCAATAGAAGTCCGGAAATCCCCAACCGTAGCAGTCTCTAAATCGCGGCTCAAAACACATCTTTTCGTTTAACTGTTCATTATTATCAAGCACATCAGAAACTTTTGCAGCGCAGAAGAATATATGTCTATAGGTTTTGCGCTTTATAAATTGATATATTATTATTATTATTATTATCCTTGGCAAAGTTTAAACGTTAAAGATTGATTTTAATCTCATTTCTTGTTTAGTGGCGTAATCTATAAGGTGCCGTTTGAAATGAATATCACCTCAGTGGTTAAAGGGATGGTGCAGTATTAGTGGAGATGAGAATTGTGAGATACCAAGAAAACACTTATGAAATAGTACAGAGCATACCATTTTAAGAGGAATTCAAAGTTTATTTGATGAAAATCGGGTTTGGAATGACTGAAACATCCAAAACCAAAATAAAACAAAACGATCGTAATAAAAGGTGGGTCCCACACTTTATTAGAATCGCTCTGTTTGGATATCCCAGCCAATTCAAAACCAATTTTCATCAAATAAACGTTGAATTCCTCATGGAATTACATGCTCTTTCATATCTCATAAGAGGTTCTCATTATCTCACCAAAAAATGTTAGCAACCTGAAATTAGGTCTCAACCAAAACTATACGATCCCTTTAATGCAGATTTGTTTGTTTTTTCTCTTTTCATGAGAGTTAATTTCTTATGCGTGCGTGTGTGGATGTATGTGTGCGCGTGTGCTGTTTAACTTCAATTCGTGAGCATTTGTGCATGTATTTTTTTTTTGGTACACATCGTTGAGGCAGAATTATACCTTTTGTTTTAATTCCTCCTATCGCCTCTCATATTTCCATTTCACACCGACTTTTAGAAAGCATTAATCATATACCGCCTTGAGGAAAGACGCAGCAATACGGTAAGCATCACCGGCCTAATACAATGATGGATATTCGTGTTTTATCAACATCTGCTCATCGTCTGACAGCATTTTAGCGCGTATTATCGCGGCCCGCTGCGTGTGATGTGTAGTAACGTGCTTATATCACGCATTGAAATGGAACAGACGTGCCTGTGTTGGAGTGCAGCAAAAGGTGTGAAAATTCGAAGAGTAATCCATAAATAACGACTCCCGATGAAACGAAGAATAATTGAGCTGAATAATCCAGAATCACGGCATCGTCTCCGGGGAGTTTTTTAGAGACATGTTAACTCCACGTGGGACCCCGAGCGGCCCTTCGTTTTCACACCCTGGCCGCAGTGGGCTTCGGCGGAGTTGCGAAGCCGTGTCGAATCGCATGCAAAGCGAATCAAAAGCGGCGCTACCATTTTGGAGCAGCAAAAGATGTGGAAGAAAGAAAGAAAAAAAAATCTTGTGAGGCGGTTCCGTGGGGTTTGCTCTTGCTGGCGGGTTCAGTCCGCCATCAGTGGCCCGAATCGGGGTTTGGGCGAGGCCGTAGGAGGCCGTGGGTCACCCGAGTTCAAGCTGCTCCACGCGCGCGCTTTAAAGATGCAGTAGACAGTTCTCAAGCATTTCTCGAATTCTTTCTTTTTAACACATAGTGTCCTCACGATGTCATCTTACACTGATTTTCTATTTCTCCCTACAACGAAATGTATCTACCTTATATCCCCAAAGGCAGTGACAGCCCTAACTACATATCAGTAAGAAATTTCGACGGTGAAATAATCTTTGAAGTATTCGATGAATATTTACAAAAATTACTCAGGCCTAACAAACAGTTAAAAGACCAGTGTAACTGTATCTACCTTGTTCTTATGTCCCCAAGACAGTGACAGCCCTAAATACATATGAGTATAGGTTATTTTGACAGTGAAATGATTCTTAGAAGTATTTGGTGAATATTTACAAAGAAAAATAATAATCTATAGGTCTAACAGACAACTGAATCTGTTTGACTGTATCTACCTTGCAAATTTCACTTCAAAGATGTTGTAACGGAGAGAAAAGAAAGTAACAACCCGAATATTGCGCAACGCAGATTTTGGAAATAGCGCAATGCAAATTAAAAGCCAAATCTGATACATTTAACAAATAACATGCGGAGATGAACATTATTATGCATTTCATCATCCTTCTTGCCTGTGACGATGTTGTTGTCTATTTTCTTTAAATTAAAGCCCCTCTCTCCCAGAAGTTTTGTGTCTTTCAGCTTGCAGTTTGTGCCCTACGTACCCATCAGAGCCCAGCGCGCGCCTTCCATGAAGAGTTTTGCATAGTAACGACTGTACACCCACCTCTACTACGCTTGACACGATGATTGCTTTTGCTTTGCTGATTGGCTATTGCCCCTGCAGCTGTTCTTTGGCTCCAAGTACTTGGAACTACCATCTATGTCAATATCAAAGAAGATGAGGGCTGGTTCTAGGAAGAGAGGGGAAAAACGAAAGAGTTGCTTCCATTTCCTTTTGTTATAATAATGCGCATTGTATTCGGAGCAATAATCGTATTGATATCAAATACACATCTTTTTCCCTCGCTTGTCTTGACTGAGAATTAACTTTTGAATTGAAAGAGTATTCGTATTTATTCGCCATGTTCAAGTTAAAGGGACTGTACAGTACTGGTCGAGGTGAGGATTCATGTTTTGAACATTCCTAAGTGAGATAATGGAAAGCCTCATATGAAATATGAAAGAGCATGTAATTCTAAGAAGGATTCAACGTTTATTTGATGAAAATTGGTTTTCAAATGGCTGAGATATCAAAAAAAAGTGCTAATAATAAAAGGCGACATGCCACAACTTTATTAGGATCTCTTTGTTTCACCTTGTTTTTTGATATATCAGCCATTTCAAAACCGATTTTCATTGAATAAACTTTTGATACCCATTAGAACTGCATGCTCTTTGACATCTCATAGAGTGATTTCTGAATATCTCGCAAAACGTTAAAAGCTAAATCCTCACCTTGACCAGAACTGTACACACCCTTTATTAACTCTGATGAAGGAATTTATATCAAAATAGACACCTGTAGATGTTGCATTGAATGTAATTAGCAATTTTCATGAGTATTTACAGCGAAATCCGATACTATATTCAAGTTGGTTTAATGGAAAGAACAAATTCAAATGGCTGGAACGTTAAGAAGGGTCGAAGTTATGTATATATATATATATATATATATATATATATATATATACTGGCATCAAAAGACTTAACCACAACATGGCGGGCGGTGCAAGAACAGTAAATCTATTTGATATATATATATATATATATATATACGTCTTCCTCAGGATCGACAATGACAATTATGAAAGTAAACAAGATGACTCTATTCTCTATGATAATAAATTTTGTCCGAATAAATACCACTGTTGGACTGAAATGCATTACCACCCTACTTCGTCATCTTATATATATATATATATTTTTTTTTTTATTTGGAAAAGGGTTGTTGTTACCAAATTGTTTAAAAGAATAGTTTAGCGTACCAATGGGAGAGTTGTCAATTGATTATAAAGTCATAGCCTCTTCCATTTTGCATGATTTCGGTGAAAACATGTGAAGCTTTAAAACTAGTTTACTTTGTTTCTTATGTCATAATTGAATACTTCTGATATCCACGAAATTATCCTGTTCGTCTGTTTCACACACACACACATACACACACACACTGTTTTTTTTATTTGTATTTGTATTTTTGTTTATATTCAGATTCATATTTAAATTCATATAAAACTTGCCGAAGAATTATGAAAACTATGAAAATTTCCAGTCAGAATACTTTTCAAAAAAGCGGGAAGAAGATATTGTTTTTAAAAAACCGGTTGGTAAGAGTACATTGTAATTACGACCAATTTCGTAATTTTTGAACTTGCCAAAATGAAACAGAGTACAAAATGAATCCTCTAACAGCAGATTTTCGAAAGAGATACAAGTATGAGTGGGCTGGTGATATTTTTTTAATTCTTTGAATGAAAGCAAATCAATAATGTGAGGTCAATATTTTTTGTTACACTGTGATTTTTTCTTGTGTTATTCTTTCGGACATGAAGTATCTGATGTCTCATTTTTATGACCAAATCAGAATGATGTGAGGTTTGGAATCTTAATCTGTATTTTCGGTGGTTTCCCCAAGCCAAACTTCGACTTTAAGATGAGCTGCTCTTTGGGGAACAGAATGATTTATTTGTCTCCTCAGTACACAGTGGAGGATGGCAGAAGGGACGAGGATTTTGCTTGTGAGAATTTACAACCATCCATCTAATTTACATAAATTACCAAGACATCTCATCTGGGTTTTGTTTTGTTTGTTTGTTTTTTTTTTTTCTGTTGACCATTCGACGTAACCAGTGTGACACTCTTTCAATAAAGCGCGTGAAAATATCATCTGAAAATGATAAAGATATCTCTAATTCAACCATATGGACCTTTCCCCCGTTCACTTTAAAGGAAATCCTATTTTTCTGACGTGATTTTAAAAAGCGGCGGATTTAATCACTCTGTGAGAAAAGGGCTGGGGAAGACTGATGTACTTTTTATTTCAATACTTTTGAACCGAAAATTTCCAAAAATCAAAAAATTGTTTTTAGTACTCCCGAAAACAGTCTGTAACAAGGCTATTCGTAACATGGACAGACTACGAAACTTTTTAAAGTTGCCAATCTATCTGCTAAAAGTTCACAGTGTTAAATTTAAAGCTATTGTCAACTTACTTATGAAGGAACATTGTAGCACTGTAGTATCTTTATCATAATTATACTTATTGTTTTGTATATGCAGATGTACACACACGCACACACACACACACACATATTGTATATATATATATATATATATATATATATATACATATATATATATTCCACATTTCATACAAGTTTTATATTCCATTAGCTTTTTTTTTTGTAAAAAAGAAATGTTTTTAACACAATGGTCAGTTTGAAACAAAATTGCATAAATATATAAGGACGTATAATTGACGTGTAATATGAGGAACCCACTAAAAAGTAAAGCTTGTACAATGTAGGATGTAGGTTCCAAAAATATAATATAGGCTTTTTAGTACAGTGTATCAATGTCAAAAAATGACGTAACATTCAAAAATACAAGATGTCGAGAATATTATAATTTTTTTATCTAGTTTCAAGTTTCAAGTCTTTATTTTTAATAACTGTATATACATGGCAGATGATGATAGGAATAAAATGCAGAGATGTAAAATTTATTATGAATGTCAGATTTAGTTTAATTTTCTTCTTTTGACAGGGATACCATTGTCTCCACAAGTTCGCGCTACATTCCATGTTGATATTCATAAAAACCCGAAATGTCAGAATAGGTAAGTCAATACGCACGAAATGAGTGACTGATGGATCAAACTATGAATAATTGCACGCGAAGGAGAATAGACAGGAAATTGGCGGGAGGGAGAGGGAGAGGGTAAGAGGTTCGGACGGATTGATAGCGGAGAAGGCAGCCGTTACGGCAGGGCAGCGATCATCGCTTCCACACCAAGGGACACCACGGCTACGTCAGGCGATCTTTTCGCCCGTTCCGCACGGCGACCATCGCTTAATGCAATATTAATTTATTAATGCCCCGCGTGGCTTGCCTGGGCTCATGTGGGCTATACATTAACCGCAAAAGGCGGACCTCCCCTCTTTCTCCCGTCTGAAAAATGGAGTACGACCCTTCACCGGCCCGGCAATTTCTTGCCTCCTTTGAATATCTGCTCCGAGGAACAACGAGACACCTCTCAGATAAGTTTGCGCGGGGAGGGTATCTTTTTGGTACCATGGCAACAGGGGAGGTAGGGTGAGGGGGGATGCGGTGCCCTGTGTCTCTCGGCAAGGAGTGAAGAGACACCTCTCTGCCTCGTCTGGAGAAATCACTGATTCTCCACTCGCGCCATCACATCTTGTCTAAATAGAGAGAAAACAAATAGATGTCAGCTCGGGTCTCGGCGGAGTTCTTGTCTGTGATTACCTGAGTGACAGCCCCCCCCCCCCCATCCCCCTCTCCTTCATTCTCTTTCATTCTCTCCGAAATATTTCCTTCATTTTCATGTGTATACCAGCTTGAACTAGAATCCGGCGAGTGTTTCAATGCATGTCCTAGCCCCATCTTAATCTCTAAACATCTGCCTTAAGCCAAAGTCTACACTTCCACAGATGATGGCAAGTGTTACATGACCTACTAACTTGATTGGAGGAATCGGTGGATGCATTGGTTGATGAGATTGGGGAGGTGGGGGTGGGGTGGTGAACTAGCTCTGTATGCCACCAGAACATGTTGTTGTGTGCATTGGTAAGGACTGAGCATCAATAATGGAAGAATCCTTTACAAGTAATGTTCTTTCAGACCTCCTTTTGCCCTAAAGATTGTCTCTTTAAAAAAAATATTATCCTCGACACGACGGAGGCTGCATGAGCTAGTGTTTGTGAAGTATTCAAAACGTTTCGAAGGGCGATATACAGTAATATTACCCATCCTCATCACAGACTAGCGAAATGTGTGGTGTGAAATAGAAGAAATCGCGATCATCCTGTCCTCTCTTGCAATCGTTAATCTCTTCTCAAGATAGCATTTAGTATTACAATCACCAAATCATACACTCCCTATGAATATTTTCGTGTTGTTACTCATGCTATTCAAAGATTTTCTACAAGCCGGCGTTGGTGGTTACTATCAAGTTTCAATTTCGGAGGTGAATGAGAGGCCCATTCACGAAGGTCGGCATAAAACTATGGGCTAATAATATAGTCTAATCATCATTTGTCAGTTTATTTGCCGGGGCGTATATAAATGTAAAATATTGCAACTTTGAACGAAATCTGGGACCTTTCATGCCTTCTGTATCCAATATGATGTGATCTACACAAAGCGATATATACTTGCAGCTTATCTAGATATCACAATGTTGCCGTTAATCATCTCATATAAAAAAAAAATACTTCACGGCATTGTCACGATAAAAGCAGGCTTGATGACGAGTACATGCGACTATAATAGGTTGGTAAGGTAAAGGTCTTAAGGCTCTCGACCTAAATAATATATGTCATTAAATACAGGATGGGCTATAATAATTAATGAACGGTATATTTCCATGAGATGTATTACGACGAAGGCCAGGCCTAAACTTCCTAGCCGATTTTACGCTGAGACGGCGTCTCCAACTAAGACAAGACCCATGTTTGGTCCTTGGACTCATCTTGTAAATGTTTCACCATCACTCGATTTCCTCTTTTATTAGTTCATCATCGAGGCGTGCACAACTCGTTGTATCCCAGTAATTTCCTTATGCTCTCTTTCTTACCCCCGGTTCCTCCCCGTTGGTCGCGATGGGGGTGTAATGAACATCTTCATAACCCCCAATCACCTTTTTCTTTCTCCTTGACTCCCGGTGCGTTAACACTTCCATACTTCATCGACTTCGTACCGGGCGATTATTGCCCGTCTTGTCACAGGGCGTTATCGACGCAATTCGTCCTCCACTTCTCCGCCAATTTTCTGGCGCAGCGTCAAGTCCACTGCTATCCTAATTTGATGCATCTTTGGTTACATAAACAACTAACCCTCTCGCCTCCCACTTTGCTGCTCGTCAATCGAGCTCTGTGCTCGCTCCAACCAACGAAACGGCTCGCCAATGATCACTGCATGTGATCTTGCTTCTGAGGAGACCCTCGACAGATACCACCCTCTCGCTGAGATTCAAAGAGTTAAAAATGCACTCTTAATATGATTATGTTGATTGTGTCTACAGAGAAACTACTGAGCAACAAAATGTTTTGATGTTTCCAAATTAGGAACGATTAAACCGAATATTCAAGGAGCTATACCCAACCGTGATATATAGGTATACATTTAATTACATATCCTTTTTATGGTTATATTTTTGTGTAAAGAGATGGGTAATAGTAGTCATTTACATAATGTATGCGCAGTTGTTTCTGTCTGGACACAGATAATATAACAGTTAACAAAATAAGAAGAAATGTAACAACCACGGATTACAGAACACAGCATGAATGTCCATACGTTGTACATTCCTCATTCAATATGTATAAAGCAACGAAATATCTAAAGGATTAAACATTAAAGCACATTTTTAAACAAATTCCCTGCATACAATGACACAAAAGAAAAGCGTGAAAGGCAGGGCCTACTATGGGATTTGTGAATATAAAACAGACAGTTGCGTTCAAGCAATTCGTGAATTTTATATCGAATGAATGAAATACCATCCCCTAATCTAGGATACTGTCGTGATACCTTGCTTTTATCATTTATAATAGACTTAATTGTAAATAACTTATGTCTTTTGTTTCTTTAAATTGCACAAAGATCATTCTATTCCAGAAGAAAGCGAGAGGAACAAAGCGTTCCTGGTCCACATGTGATAGAAGCATTACATAGGCCAGCGACGGAGAATTGTAATTTCATGTACAATAGCCATCTGTCCAAGGGAACTGTCTTTAAGTTCAAGGTCAAAAGAATGAGCAGGCGACAAGGAGCAGCCGACAATGTGTCCAACCCTATACATCCGCATCGGTGGAAGTAGGCGGGGCATGCATGGTGACGTCAGTGGAGGTTTTTGTTGAGAACCGTCATTCAAAAAAAAAAAAAAAAAGTTTATACGCTTTGTCATTCGGACGCACGAAACCTTATGTAATCAAACTTTATGATTTCTTCAAGGACATCGGAAATCAATAATGTTCGCGCGCAGTATTTTCACAGAATAGTCTGAAGATTGAAAGCGTTTATGAACATTCTCTTTCTTTTATTGTCTTTGATGGAATTATATAATCGTTTAAAGTCGAAAGTATATCAATGAAAGCCTACAGATTTTTTTGAAATTTCTTTTTCTCCTAATGTCAGGGGAAATCAAAAAGTGACATTATTTTGTTTGACAGTTGAACATCGCTCTACATTAGACAGTTCGTCGTATTACATCAACCCAATTTCCTCGGAATATCACGAAATAATTAACGCTTTTATTCACTTTCCTTGTCTCCCTCTTGTCAATATTGATAACTGGCAAGCCTGGGTCGATTTTTCTTACATTCTGTGTGTGTGTTTCTTTGGCCAATATACAATATGATTACATTCTGTTTCGCTGTATGTGTGTATGTTTTTCCCTTTTCATTTCAATTATCAATTTTCGATGACTGGAATGTAAGGTGTTAAATATCAAGTTTTGACTTCTATTTCTATGAAGATAAAAAAGCTATCACATTCTCATAATATGCAAGAAAGATGTAAGCACTTTTGTTATTTGGGTTTAAAAAATGTGTGACTTTTCTCTTACTTCATAGAGCGGTATCAGCTAATAATATTGTTTGCATCTTAATGAATAGAGATTATTGGAAAAAAAAGTATTTGTGTGGGTGAACGTATATAATTTTTTTTTGGTCATATCCATCTGTTCCTCCCCTCCTCTCTGATCATTAATTTGTCTTATCTATCCGTCTTTTTGTCTCTTTCATTCATTTTCGTTTAATATCATTAGCATCATATTTATATCAATTTCAAATTCTTAAACGGAACATATTTATGTAAATCTTGGATATACATACATGATATTTGTATATATTACTGTTTTTTTTTAAGTGAGCTACGGTTTACAAGCCAAATCACTGTTTTCCGTCGCTTTATTTATTCTTGGTTTCTATTGCAAAGTGTGCATTGTTTTCACGATAAAGTTATCCGTATATATATATATATATATATATATATATATATATATATATTTGTGTTATATGTCATAATTTGTATTTCTTGATTTTTATCAAATTGCTGAATAACATGAATTGACAAATGCATACTTTGTATCATTATGTATTAGTTTTTTGTTGATGAAAGTAAATTGAATTGAAACTGAAATCTGATTGTATTAATCTAAATTTAATTTTCATGAAAAATTTGATAGCTTTCATATTCATTTTTGTTTGTTTACATCTCCAAAAGCATAACTCACTTTCTAGTTTCCTATTATACTCAGATGTTTAACCACTACTCCTACTCACACACACACACACACACACTAGCACACACACACACACACACACACACACACACACACAAACACACACACAAACACACACACAAACACACACTCTTTCTCGTTTCTCTTTGATGTATGTTCTCCCTCTCCTTTCCCTCTCCCCCAAAACCACCTCTTTCAAAGTCCCTCCATCTCGCCGCTATAAACTGTGTGACCCGCATCACGTATAGATGAATCATTACCGTGGCTTATTGAGGACGACAAGTCCGCGCAGAGCGGTTAACACCCTAACCCTCTCCCCGTGTCAGCTGGCCTAACAAGACCTCGAATCACCGCTGATGCCAGCTCTGTGCGCTTCATCCCTTAATGATGCGAGAACTTTGTCGCAGTAGGAAGAAAAAGCGCGGGAAGAGAGAGGAGAAGGGGAAAAAAGGAGAGGGGAAAAAAAGGGTTGATAGATCTAACATGTTAGTGGCTCGTTATCACTTTGAATAATATGGCGATTCATCAAAACTCTGCTCTGAGCTCGGCTTGTGATAGATCAGCGCGAAAGACACTTTGAATAAATCTGAAGAGAGAAATTAAATCTCAACTTTCACGTCCAGAAATCCTACCCCGGAGTCGACGATAACTCGTAGGAATCTCGGATCCGCTGTCACGCGTGAATGTATTTTGAATACGCATTGCAAGTTTTTCCCCCGGAAATACTGGAATCCATTTTTATTAAAGACAGTAGACACACATTATATTTCATTGTTCAAGAAGCTAGTCAGAAAAAAAAAATGGTGTGCAATCTCGACGAGAGTTCTGACACAGAGTGTTTCGATACTGACTATGTATAGTAGTTAAAATTAAATGTTTGATATTCCCTGCAGCGCAAATGACACACAGCGTACAATATGTGACAGTTGTGAAAAAAAAGAAGCTTTACGTACTGTATACAACTTAATGTTCTCCTTTGCATTATTACATACTCACACTCTGTTTAACCCTTTGGGAGTTAAGAAATTGTGTAGATTTGGTTATGTAAGGTTCACAATGAAGTGGAAATAAATTAGAAACGCTCATACAGACGAAAGCTTTGAAACTATTTTCATTTAATTTCATTCATTGTAATTTGCATTTTTTTTTTCATGAACACAAATTTAACAAAAGAAAACACACATTTAAGATTTGAGAATAGGGATAAATTGTGACACTGCGATATAACTTAACACAAGCCTGTCAAAATCTATGAGCAATTTTGTTTTCAGTGTTTTGTATTTTTATGGTGCTGCGGAGGTTGACACAAAAAGAACAGCTTTAAAGCTTGGCAACCTTGACAGAAATCTATAATCTATATTTACTTACAAACTTATAACGAAGGAGTTGCAGTTGCATGTGCGGCGTCATACAGTGATATCGCAATGAAATTAATTTTGATTACACTAGAAGCATATAACAATCACTAATGACATGAATGATATGAGATTTTCTACCCATTTTCGTCACCCATTTCATTCAATTTGATTTATTTTCAATTCCATTTCATCTGGAGAAGCTAATTGATATGTTCAAATTTATTCATTTATTCATTCTTTCTTTAATTCTTACTTCCAAACAATTTTAATAATTCTAAGTTTTTACTTCGTCAAATTGTCATTGATATTCTGTTTTTGGTTAATTGAATAGAAGCATAAACATTCATCGTCAATTGTCACTGAAATTTGTCTCTGCCGCTTTCTTTGATAGCAAACTGGGAATGCACAAGATTAAATTCGTCATTTTTCAAACAAATTTATGATTTTTTTAATTCAAAGTCATCAAGTGTCATATGGGACATTCTATGAACGTTACGTAGTACATCACATCGTTAACTATTGCCTTTATAGAATATCAGTGTGCCACTTGTTCTTTCAATACGAACTTGTGTACTGGACTGTCTGTGACGTTTATGTTTATGAATATAACTCTTTATGAAGATAAGAACGTTGAAGTATTCCTTATCAAGTGTATGTCTATTTGAGAATATAACGCTTATCTACCTCGTTCTTCTCATCACTGTGCTTTAATTACATTATTGTGTCACTGTTAATGTTTATGCGAGCATATTTCTGTGTGTCGATCGAGTTGAAAGGTTTGAGTATATTACAAAGTGAGCAAGTGAGTCACTGTGAAATGAAACAGTGTTTTGTGTGTGATTAAAAGTGACGTAAAATGTGCTGAGTATAAAGCGACTAGATTTAGGCTATGATTACAGCACTGATTATCTGGGAAACTAATTTGAGTGAAATTTTTACGAAAACGAATGCCAAAATAAGCACAGAATAGAACATTGTTCAACAATTATTGTTATAGACAGAAGACGAAATTCAAGCAAGCATTCGCTCATTCCCGAGTGTCTGGGACAAAATGGAAAACACATTTTTTTTTCTTTCTAAAAATTAAATGAAATGATGACAAAAATGGGCTAGAAAATTTGAATCAATGTATTCTTTCTACTGGCTTAATTTCTGCCCAATATCACAGACTCTCCTGGTTGCATGCACAACCATACAGCTTAGATATTTGTCCCTTTAATAAGTTGATAAAGGACATGACGTAAACGTGCAATTTGTCTATTCACTTGTGTCAGGTAGTGCTAAGGCATTGTCAGAGTGCTACTCACATACCGGTGTTCAAAAGTAAAACGAAGCTATAATTTGTTTAATAAGATTTATGGTCTGATTTTATGTCAATATTGTCTGGGGGAAATTATTTTTGATACGGTCTCTTTGTTTTCTCTTTCCCTGTCTTTTTCTATCAAAAAAAAAAGAAGAAGAAAAAAACAACAAAACAAAACTATTATTCGAAAGGTCATCTATTAGGCCAGGTTTCTAGTATGTTCCTTCAGCTTCCGGGAGAGTAACAAACATTTCTACTAGGGCGACATTCAGTGAAACTCTGATATAAATGATTCGGAAATTATTGATTTCTATACAAGTTAAATTTGATCTATCCAATTTAGACATGTCCATTCTTGATCATTTTTTAGTGATAATTCACTGAGAGTACATTTAAAATAGAAAGCGACTTCGAGATATTTTGACTCGTGGTGTAACTGAGCACATTGGTAACATATCGAATCAATTATGTCGAAAAAAAGAGAGATTAACTAAATCGAAATAGCTTGTTCTCCATGTCATTTAGCAGAAGCCTAGCTTGAATTGAATCTGCCTGACAAGCATAACTCTCTTGAAAATGAAAAAAAAAAAGTGGCTGACGGCTTAAATCATGTTGCGTTTCTTTTCACTTCTTCTTGTAGAGAGCTGTGAGAAAATTCCAAGGAAAAATGCGTTTGGCTAATCTTGGGCTCGCATTGATCATCATATCGTGTTGATTTCTACGAATGTGAAGTGTATGATTACGCGTAGGAAGCTCAATGCAGTTTGCAAACAACATTTTTTTTTACAATGACCTCAGCGTCAGTTGTGCGGGAAAAAGCGTTGATGTGCGACATTAGTCTCATGTCAAAATTTCTAGCTGGTTACTTAGTTAATTTTTTTTCATATCAACAGAAAATAATTAGATTTGAATATAAGTGACAAAAGATGCTTAACGTAGCAAGAACCAAGAAGAAATACGGCGGATAATCTATCATCAGAAGTGACGGTGGTGGTTACGTCAGTGATCTTCCATGGGGTTCAAACTTTATGAGGTATAGCTTGTCTTTATGAAGGAAATCTAAATGCTTCTTGGATGCCATGATATTATATCCTTCAAGAAAGGTTTCAATTGTCATGGTTTTAACGTACAAATTACAATGAAGTATAATTTTGAATTATAATACAAGGAACCATTCTGGGATTCCCTTAATTTGCATAGGACTCTTTTGAGTGGTTCACAATATACAAGCATGCTTTTTAGTTGACCTCTCATTTCTTTTTTTTTCTCTGAACATTACTTTGTATTTTAGCGGTATGCATCCATATCTTTATTTGTTAAATTTATCCTTTGCACAGTCGAATGTATATGTTTATGATATAATTATTCTTATTCTGTGTTATGTTTTGTTGGAAAAGAAGAATGAAAAAAGTGAATTGAATTGAAATGAAGTGAAGTGAATTGAACTAAATTGAATTGAATTAATTGATATTGTATACAGAAGGCGATAAGTAAGGACAGGTTATATTCGAACTCCATTTCAATTATGGTTAAGAAATACTGTTAGAATTAAGGTTATCCGCTCTCCATGCATAAATGATTTATATGAAAATATATATACATAATATTCAAACCTGGCGGAAGGATTAGTTTAAATGACCGTCATAATAAAAATGCCTGTAACTGTTGACTTCTTTATTGTATCAGTGAACATTTTCTTCTCCTATGCAATATTGGCTTCTATCTTTCTTTCTTTTTTTTTGAAGTTGAAAGAGATATACACATTGTTCACTAACGATTCTATTTCTTATTGTGCCAAAAACACAGAAGAGCGGTAGCTTCCGTAATGCCTTTTCGCTCTGTCAAGTGCAACACGATAGCAGAGACCAGTGTACATGGCAAAGAGGGAGTTATGTATTCATTTGTTCGTTTGTCTATTTTGGAGGCAGCATCACGCGTCAAAATAATGACGCCCTTCTGTTTTGACTGACAATATCGAAGAATCTCCAAGATTATTCCGTTAAAAGAATATACTTCATGAAATGACAATTAAAAGACTGTTTACATATTGCAAAAACAAAAACAAAAACAAAACAAAAAACAAAAACAAGGTGTGGCTTTGTCCGTTCATCCCCCAGCAAGAGAAGACAACCAGAAGACAGCAAAAAGAAACAAAAAAGTAGACAAACAAGGAGCGTTACCTATTAATCGTGTTCTTTTGTTGTTTATCGCTAGGTTTGTATTATTGGGTGATGTGCGTTCTTTCTATTTCACAATGAGGCTTAGATCAAAAATTCATTTGTGTGTGTGTGTGTGTGTGTGTGTGTGTGTGTGTGTGTGTGTGTGTGTGTGTGTGTGTGTGTGCTTATGTTTATGGTAAAAAATGTGGTGCATGGTAGTGATATGAGCATGGACTCATTTTTTTTTTCGATTCGAAACTTTACCCATGGTGTATGTAGTCATCTATGCGTAAAGAGGGCAGTAAAGGATGGGGGTGTGTGTGACATCAGTGGAACCAGCCTCTTCCAGTGTGTATAAGTGTGTATGTGTGGGTATGCGTGTGCGTGCGTGCCTGTGTGTGACGTATTGTAGTGATTACGGTATCTTTAATGACGCCCACAGACAAGGAGATACATGACTAGAACGTCGTGAGGTGTCGTTGGAGGCAATCAGCGTGAACCGTACGCCTTTCATAGGCACCCCCACTGAGCCTATCACCTAGTCATTAATTCTTAAGACACTCGCATTTCAGCCCTACATTTTGCTCCTTCCTCTGTGAAAAATTAATCTCACTCAAATATTTCTTTCTATTTCGCTCTTTTCTTTCTCTTTCCTCCGTCTCTCCCTGCCTCTCTCACACACTCGAGCATTTTCTTGCTCTCTACAAAGATCCCTGGGGAATGTTTTTACCCATTTTCATCCATTTCATTTGGCGCAATTTTGACAGGGTCGTTAAAATCAGCTAGGTCTCATTCCGTGCATGAGCGATTTGGCATATGCCTTCCCCTCAGCGAAGTATCGCCACGTTCGCGACGAGAGAGTTGGCGCGAGATGGCGAAGAGGGTACGGGAAGGGAGAGAGGTTGGAGAAAGGAGATGAAAGATTGAAAACAAACAAGAACGAAATATATCCAGAAAGGGATAGATAATATGCAGATAGATACGTAGATAAACAGATAGATGGATAGATAGATAGATAATATATAGATAGATAGATAGATAGATAGATAGATAGATAATATATAGATAGATAGATAGATAGATAGATAGATAGATAGATAGATAGATAGATAGATAGATGAACAGATAGACAAAAAGACAGAGAAAGGTGAAGGGGAGGAGGGAGAGAGATACGAGTGGGAGTGGAGAAGGGGACGAGGTAGAAAATTGTATCCGTATTGTGGACACGGACGAGGGGAAAAAGCATGATGTATGGTAGACCACCGAAAGGGGGCGCTAATGTCAGCAAAAACCCTTGAAGTCCAGAACCTGTATTTTGTTTGTTGTTGTTCTTGTTGATGCCGTTACTGTTGTTGGCGTCCATGTAACTCTACTTGCCTCATGTCAGAAGTCATTGATGCGTTTGTTTTGTTTTTTTGTAGTTGCTGTTGTTGTGATTTTTATCATACTCCATTCAAATGTCCGTCAAGGATTAGAGTACGGCATAATCACTCCGAAAACAAACAAACAAACAAACAAACAACTATTGTTCTTGAAATTGTAAAAGGTTAGCTTTCCGGCCTCTAGAACGAATTTTGAAGATGAATTTATTTTTATCACTCTTATCAGTAGGCTAAATTCATGTAACTCTTATCAGGAGGCTACATTCATGTATTTCGTTGCAAGCCTTGATTCTTAAACTGGTGACAAATTTTGCATGAATAAACTGTTCTAGTTACTCTGGTATAGGGACAAAGTAATGAGGCCCATGGAGGCTGCAGTCAAATAATATAGGTGTCAGCCTTCAGCAGAGGACAACTCAGGGATAAATTATTGTTCATATCATTACAGCCATTGCTAAGACTCTTCACTGAACATTTATTGTTCTTGGTGGTGACACACTGGTAGTAAAATTATATGTTGTGTTAAACTGACATGGATTCCACATCCCTATTGCATTCGTTTTAACATAAGGACTCTTGCATCTGCTATTCGATTATCTCCATGAAGCCAGTTTGTAAATCTAAATGCGTTTTAATCATATTTGTAGTGTAGTTAAGGCCGGAAAAAGAATCAGAGACTTCGATGCATCACAGCAATAAATGGTGGAGAGGGGAGTAGTCTCTACTTGCATTGAAAATGAATGTGGTCTAGACTGGCCTGAGCTCACATTTCAAGCTTTGATAGAGGATTATGCTTCTTCATACAGTTATATGATATTACACAGCTATTATAATAGTTATCCTTTAAAGATAATATTGACCTGAAATACTTTCGCCAAAAACTGGCGGCTTGACTGAAGTGATTGTCATCGTCTATATTTACATGGCGATCCTTGCACACACTGCAGAACTGTAATCAATGCATTGTAATGAGTGTTGTTGTGTGGGTTTTTTTCTGTCATTATAATCTAAAAGTTTCCCTTGACTAGTCATCAAATTCTCAAGCAAACGCATAACACATTACGGTATGTTGTAAAAAGCAACACAGATAATGAGAAAAGGCACATACATGGTACATAAAAAATGCCCCACGTGAAGGGCTGAAAGACAGTAATTGCTAGCCTGTAATCGCACCAAGAGATGGCGCTATTCCTGTCCGAGTATTAGTGAGCTATTGACCGGACCTTTAGGCAGGGCCATGGTTATGTTAGGCATTACTCATTGTCCGGTTGGTTACATTTAGAAAACACGAATGTAAGGACAGCCAGCATGAGAGTAATAAATGTATGATAATTATATTCAAGTGACCACGCACACAAAATAGTGGACGGTGTATGCAATGTAATCCGTTGCATATCGTAGTCACGACTATTTGACTCTTTGTACCAATAACAGTGAATTCAAGCCATGCAAAGATACGGACGAAAGGAGAATAAAATAAAAGCAATGTTGAACTTGAAAATGTAGTTTTGTCGACGTTAGACAGGCATAATATTTTTCGTTTGTGTTGTGTTTATGTTTTAATTTTGCTATTTTTTATATTTGTTCACTGGACAATGATCAGATTCATTCAGTTTGTCGGCCATAATTGGTCTTCACTCGCGCTTCAAGGACAGAATACGACGATAGCCTATTTCAATAACAAAGCTGACACTGATGTTTGCTCGTGTGTGACGGAAAGCAAATAAAGATGACGGTGCACTTAGTAGATCGCGGATGGTATAAATGTTGAAAGATAACGTGCAATCTGCTACAGTCTCGTGGTCTATTTCTGCTGCCATCGTCTGCTGCTGATCGTTTCTCGGCATCGTGCTCGAAGTCATGGCCGATCTCGTGAGACTCATCACCGTGTTCGGAACCACGGGGGGACAAGGAAGCGCCCTCGTGCGGGCGCTGATTCCCGAGCACAAGTCGTTCAGGGTGAGGGGCGTCACCAGGAATCCAAAGTCCGAGAAAGCCGAGGAGCTGGCTTCCAAAGGTAAATCTCGCATCAGTCCATTGTCTCTGTTAAAGGGGCAGTACAACGCCCTTATCTGATACATGCAATGAGAGTAATGTTTTTTTCTTCCGCCCCGACGGAAGTTCGATCTTGCTGCACGGTCAGTGACGGTGTTTCTTGATCGTCTGTCAGCTTCTTGGCTCGTGGGTCTGCCCAGTACACAGAATTAGCATCCACCCACTACACGTGTTATGCATGATATGCTGATAATAAACGCTAAGCAAGATAACATTTTCATCATCTGATCATTGTTGTTATCATCATCTTTTGTCTCGTCGTCATTGTCATTGTTATTATATAACAACCATTATGTTTTATAAGTGTATATAAAGATTATGTGTATCATTTAGTCGGATAGACAGAAAGCTGTATGTAGACCTAATAATTCAACTTAACTCGAAATTTCTATTTGCCGATAGTTATACCGATACTTAAGATCCTAAACTCGACAGTTCTGCGGGCATGATCTGTCGAGTTTTGCTCTATAAAATAACCCCAGAAGATCACGATTTCAAATGGGTAACGTTCCGAGTTTTTCATAAGCTAACAAGCAAAAGACAAAAAAAAAAAACAACAACATCAACACAAAAACAAAAACAATAAAAAAATATAGATTAAAAAAAAAAAAAAAACCTTCAGAGCAACTTTTGGTGCCACATCTGGCTTTCCTCAGCTGACAGGCAAAAGAAAGAAAAAAAGGGTCTTGTCTTCAGTCTTGGCAAATCGCGTCAGGCACACAAGTTTCTTGCTAGACCCTTTTTGATGTATTGCATACAAGCAATTTACACATGGTAGAAGATGAACTTTGAGCCCTTTTGAGAACTATGTTTTTTGCTCTCGTGTCGGGCTCACCTCCCTAGGGTAAGGAGGGAGGAGGAGGCTAGGGGGTCGTTGTATAGTCCAGGATTACAGATTCGCACGTATTCAAATTAGTTAGTGTTTGCTTCTCAATCTCAGCTTTCGCAAAGCAAATACCACGGATAGATGCTGGAGTAGAATTTAAATTTGCACAGTTCCATTTATCCATTACCAAAGGTTAAGAACTATATCTAATGGCAAAGAAGACAGTTTGGTTAGGGTGATGTAGAGCTTAGTATCTGTCGTCCATTTTCATATTCTTATGTGTTATTGGTTGATACAATTTCATTGGATAGAATGACATTGCCTTGCATATTATATTCATTCATGCATTAGTTAATGCCTGGAGGTGTGTAGTTCCATGGTTAAAGCAATGATCACAAGGAGCAACCAGTTGTTACTTATATACGTACTTTTTCAACCAGTTTTTAGCATCGCACTTTGTCTAATGGTAAATAGATAAACATATTCAAATGTTATGCAGAGCTGCAAGACAAAGGTGTCTCTGACAACCAGAAAATTGTCCGTCAGTAAAAAAAAAAAAAAAAAAAAAAAAAAAAAAAAAAAGCTTTGCGTGCATACATTGACGTGTATTCGGCATAACTGGTGAATTCAATGCTCGATACCAGGTCCTCTGGGGAAGTACTAAGTGTATAATAGCTATTGAACACCTTTTGGCAAGCCAACAGTTTAAATGCTGGAACTCACGACGATTATTTATGTATCAGTTAAACTCAGGTGGTCTCCCTGATGTGTTTTCTTCGATGTTCGTCAAAAATACTGAAGTTCATTCTTACCCTACTAGACAAAAAGATTCTTTTCATCTTTCTCCTGTACGGACCGTATCTGCTTTAAAAACAATAACCACTACAGGACCTAAATTTTGGAATGAGTTGGATAGAGAAATAATCCAATCCCAGTCTCTCTATTCATTTAAGCATAAACTTAAACTAGTTTTTCTGAATTCATATCTATAGCTATTATTCAATCCTCCTCGACATTCTCTGATCATACTTCACATTACTGACATTATCGATTATATAACATGTGCCTCGCTCGTGATTTCTGTATTATCTCCTGAACTTCCTTTGTACACATTTGGTATCTCTGCTATTGTACACTGCATCTGACTTGTACCTCGCTCGGGTGATCACGCAACTCTCAAGAAGTCTTGTGCCGCGGACATTGTTTTCTTTGTTTTTTTCTTTTTCTTTTTACTTTTTGGCGTTTATATTTCTCCAATTCACAAATTGTCATTCCTTTAATTACATATACCAAGTAAGAAATAATCTCACATCCGCATCTGGGAATCTACACCCTACAAGCAATGCTTCTATGTAGATTCCTCATATTTCACATGTTTTATTGTCTTCTAAGCTGTAGGCCTACTTGACAATTCATCCAGGCTTTTGTATTGTGATGTTTATGTTCTATGTATTTCTTGAAATGTGGAATATGGAACAATAAAAACAAAAAACAAACAAATTAAATACCCTGTACTTGGAATACAGCTCGATGACGACAGCTCTTAAAATCTTTATTACTTTTATATCTAACAACAAAACAGCTCTAAAAGTTTCTAAATTCGTATTTCAACAAGAGGCACTCATCCGCAATAAGCACATGAAATATCGCGTGATTCCGATTTCATGAAAACGTTGTCATTACAGTAATTGTTACCGGTATACAAATCAAATGGATTTTTCGCAGTACCAGTTAGGACTGCAATTCCTTTGGATCACCTGTCTGTCGCCTAGTCTTCCAAAATGTAATAAACTTCAGGAACAATCGTTAGAAAATATAATAGAAAATAACTTACAATTGATCGTATTCCATTGATTATCACTTTCTCGTCCTGGGTCGATCCGTTAGGGGTGGAGATTGTTCAGGCCGATTATGGTGATGTCCCGTCGCTTGAGCGGGCGATGGAAGGCAGTTACGGGGTCTTTGCCATGACCGATTTCTGGAGTGTCATGGACCAGGCCACAGAGGTACAACAGGTGGGTAGTCCCTCTTAAAAACTCACATTACAGTCTATTATCATGAAAACAGAGGTTGTAGTGAAAAGACATTGCTTTTGATGCGATGTTGAATAGATCAGGCCAGGGATGATGTTAAAATTCGTTGTATCAGTAAACATAATGGTACTCGTGTATTCAAGTTTATGGATATCATATCAACATGGGCATGGATATTTGAAAATTTAAATGGCTAAATTGATTTTTTTTTTGCAGCCTCTTCTTGCCTGTATGTTCCAGTTGTTCATATGTGTTTAAGTGTATGGTGTAAGTGTGTGTATGTGTGTGTGTGTGTGCGTGCGCGCGTGCATGTGAATGTATCTGTCACATCAGAAGGAAGTTTATTGTAACCTGCATTTTCTTGTAGTGTCTGCAAAGACGATTAAAAAAAAAGTACAGTACCAAAAGGATTTAAGCCTAAAAGAAACATTGTAATAGATGTCTTCTATTTCTCCCGTTTCCTTGGCAACAACAAACAGGGGCGAAACCTGGTGGATGCGGCCAAGAAAGTCGGCGTGAAACATTTCATCTACACGGGTCAGCAGAGCTCCCTGGAGCTGACGGGCAAACCGTGTGTCAACGTGGACGCCAAGAAGACGATCGAGGACTACATGTTTCAGACTCTGCCAACGGGCACGGCAACCTCCCTGCATTACTCCTTCTACATGGAGAACATCTTTTCCTTCAGCAAGCCCGTCAGGACGGGAGAACGAGAATTCACATGGAGTGAGTTAACCCTCCTGGAATGAACACAGTGTGAAACATGGTGCTATAAAATTAGAACTTTTTATTAGTGTGTATGTGTCCCGCAGTCATCTTTGTGAACACACTGTGACTGTGCAGGGCTCGACACCACTGCGTAACTGTGCAGGGCTCGACACAGTGTGCTCACAAAGTCGACTATAATGAACACGCTGTATTCTTCACTCTTATATAAATCTTATAGTCTGTCCTCATCTCCCTGCTATAAAGAACATAGTGTCTGACAGTGTGTTCATAGTGTCTCACAGTGTGTTCACAATGTGGTCACATAGTCGACTATGTACAAACGCTCGAATTTTTCATATGTAGAGAGTTCACATACTGATGTCATGTTTCACATTGTGAATTGATGATTCACGTTGCGTTCGCACTGTTAAATTCAAATCCAAGTTTAAATTTAAATTCAACAATGTAAAGAGATTTCATACTGTGTTTCACATTGCGTTTCACACTGTGGAATACTGTGTTCGTTCCAGAAGGGATACCTACAGATGTACTTCATCTTGCCTCATTTCTTCTTCATTAAAACTGTTAGGCACGACAAATCGCAATCAAATCGAATAAACACATCACATTTAGCTAGTTAACCTGCTTTCACAAAATTGGCAGGAATTTTCTTTGACTGTCATACAAGTCATGAGAGAAACATACATGTACTCAGGTTGAAAAAAAAAATTCTGTGTAGATGACACCAAAATTCATCCATTTTGTTACACCGACCTGTCCATGAATTAAGTATCTTTGGAACCTTCCACGTATTTAGACGTCCCGATGGGAAATGTACCTTTGGCCATGATCGACACCTCGGCCAGCGGCTACGCCGTGCTGGCAGCATTCAAAGACACCGAAAGATACGCCGGTAAGATCATCGGACTGGCTGGAGACTGTAAGACGATGCAGGAGTACTGTGACGTCATCAACGAAATTATCGCGCCAAACGTGCTGAAGCCCACAAAGGTATAAACATAACAGTCAGATATCATGGCATCATAGTCCCATATGATATGATACATGTTGTGTAATTTGATATAATATCAAGGATGTGATAAGATATGATATGCTATGATGTCAGTAATGTGATATCATACATTGGAGGCACTGTGACATCGTGGTTAAAACTCTTGATTAGGGTAATGTAATGGGCCCCCTTAAAGTTGGCCCAATGTTTATTACATTTTATTTTGTTATCATCTTATTTATATCGACTTCATTCAATATCTAACATGATAAAACATTTATTGTTAATATTGATCTGTGCCTATTCGTGTCTAGATTGTTCCTGGTTTCACATCTTATGTATTTATGGTCAATTTTCCTTAGACGTTATTGACTATTATCATTATTATTATTATTATTATTATTATTATTATTATCATTATTATTATTATGATCATCATAATTAATATTATTTTTCGATAAGTACCAACATTGTTATGATGTGATATACTCCGGAAAATATATATGATTTTATGCAGATGACGCCTCAGGAGTTTGGGAAGCTAGACTTTCCCGCAGCCGACATTGTGGGAAAGATGTACGAGTTTTTCTCGTCTGGCCTCCTGGAATTCCACATAAGCGCAACCAAAGAGCTGGACCCCAAGACCAAAGACTTCAAATCATTCGTCCGAGTTAAGAAGGATAAAATCCGCGATCTGCTCCAATAACATATTGCCATCAATTCACTTATATTTTGCTGCTCCGTAAAACAATTTTTTTTGGAAAGTGTTTTGATCATTTAGTTTGTCTGCTTTTTATTTAAAGATCTGCTTGTGATTGCTGAAGCGTAGAGACTGGAGAGACATGAAGAACGAGTGTGAAATAGTTGAAATTGTAATGACATTCAATGTAGTACTGTACTAATTAAAAGTAGGCAGTAAATGGTCTACCCCCTCGATAAATATGGGTCTACGTATTAATAGATACGTCTGTAGGTGAAGTTCCCGTGGTAAGTTTGTCCTCTCGCTAGGATCGGTGTGTCTTTGTTGTTCCCGTTCCCGGACCGGTTCTCATGATCCGATACTTAAAATATAAAATACGAGCTGACGAGTGCAACTAGACCCAACCTTGAATCTTTTACTTGATGAGTTAAACTTGAGTAACAACTATAAATACATGTAGCATGTTTCTTAACTTCACATTAGTGTGGTGCAGAGCAAATTTCAGTGGTTGCGTTGTAAAATATGTAATGCGGTCGTAAATTGTTTGTGCACATATTGTTTAAAGTAACAATCCCTTCAGAAAGAAAATTATGGTGCATTTAGATTATGTATGCTCAATAAAGGTGATTCTTCAGGGTAATGTAGATTATCCGCCGATCTGAGTAAGATCAGCAGTTTGTTTGTGCTACTTTGAAGAAATGAACAACGGAATTATACAGATGTACATGTACATGCCCATTTTTGCTGTCCCGTGGCCAATACTTTCGAACCACTCACATTATCTTACAATGGTACGATATCTAATCTTATTCAAAGATTTGGACTGACTAGCTGTCTATTTGTGGCCTTCATATTTCTTTAAGACATTTGTAATGGTATGATGGAGTGTACACGTGCGCATAACGGTCGCCGGAAGTCCCAGAAGGAAGCAGATGTCAATCACCTACCGGTTAGGGGATTAAGGTCGCATAATATCATCAGTACGTGTATCATGCCACAGCACCAGTATTGTGAGTAGCAGCTGCCTAGCAGGCACCACATGGTGTTATACTGTATATAAATCTTACCACCAAGATAAAGTTCACCACAGTGCGAATTCTGTTCCCACTGAAGTTTTGCATTCCCTGCGACAAGAGTTCGATTTTTCTTTGTTTTGTTTTCTGATCCCCTCGTCTGGTACAGAGTCAGTAGGTGGAATTCTCGTTGGTCCAACTCTGTCGCTCTAAGTTTGTGTGAAGACAACGCCACAACATTAGCTAGTGAGAAGGAAGTGGCTGGGAGTACATGTACTAGACTAGTGCTCGATTTGGTTCAACCAGGAAGAAAGTCAACTAATACAGTGTAAACATCTCTCCGCCCCCCCCCTCTCTCTCTCTCTCTCTCAATCTATCTCTCTACATGAATGTGTAGGCCTATATATTATCATGTACATGTATATTGCGGGGTTATTACATTTACAGACGACGAAATCGACAGACATTATTATACCAGTGGTATTTTATTATTTGAAGCAAGGTAGATTTATTTTTCATGATTTTTGCAGATAGAAATTGAACATTTTTTTCAAGAACACTTTTCGGCGTTTTATATTTCATGCAGTTGTCCGTACAGCGTTACACCATAAAGGTGTGTTTCATTTTTTTTTCTATGAAAGATTTTTTTATTAATCACAATCTACTCCCCAATATATTCTCCGTGCAGGCGAGAATACCCTCTTTGAATCTTCCAGCTGCTACTGTTTTCTTTGCAGCCTGCAAATGTCGTAGATAGACTGCAATACTGACAAATAGCTTTAAAGAACGACTTGTTGTCATAAGCACTTCCTCTGAATGCTTTTCATAGTTACAACTAAAATCTACATGTGTTTTAAAGATCGTATTGTAATCAGCATTTTATAATGCAATTTACATTTAAAATAATATTGCTGTAAATGATAAACTACATGCCTAAACAATGATAAGCAGCTGCGTTCCGTCTTATTTCTTTAACATGAAAGCTCTTTTTATTTGAATTTGTAACTTGACGCAAAGTACTTTTGACGTGAATGTAACAGAAGTATACATTTCTCAGAAGATTAATTACTGACATGTCAAAGAATGTGTGAAGGTACAGCTGTACCGTCATCTTTAAACAAAAAGACATAATTAGCACGCTTATACCACATAGGACTATCGTGATTGTCCCACGCATAGGACATTTTTTTTTTTCAAAGCCCATGCAGGACGTATAAACCTACAAAAGTTTAAGATGATACTGAACAGAGATCTTGAAGGTCAAATTTGTAGTACGAAGTACACTCACGTCAATTCATTTCAGAAGATTTTATTTCCATACAAAGTAATACAAAGCAATATATGAATAACGCTTACATGAGTACATAATATTTTAAGGAACTTTGAATCACATAAGTTTCAACAAAACAGGGATAAAATTATGGTAATACGTGTAGCAACTTTGGTTTTTAGCTAAACAAGTAAGCAATACAATCTTATTCTGTAACTCTATATGGAAAGGAGGAATTCACACAAAAAAAAAAAACATACATAGCTTTTAAAATTTGTTAATTACTCTAGGAGATGAAGGCATCTCTAGATCCTTTAAGGACATTAAGATGGCTTCTGAGCCACAATTGCTTGAAAGCTAGATCCATCAACAGTCCTGGTTTCCAGACCTTCGGTGACGAAACCGACTTCTCTCAAAGAGGCGATGTAGTTGTCTGGGTCATACTTCCCATACTTTAGCCATCCTCTCTCGTGCGAGGCCTTGACCCGTTCTAGAACGAGGCCTGCCACCATGACTCCACCCGGTTTCAACACCCGCAGCAGTTCCCTAGCAACGGCAGTGACGTCCGGCCAGAAGTAGTAGCAATTGACGTGAAAGATGGAGTCCATGAAGTCATCTCTATAGGGCATGCAAGCCGCATCGCCCAGACACAGCTCCACTTTCCCTTCCGCTATCTCGTCCGGAAGATTTTTGATGGCTTCGATCACCATGGCAGGCGAGAGTTCAATCCCATGAACTTTGCCCAGACCTGTAGGGTGAACACAGAAGCTTGAGCTGATGTAACCAAGGACGGAGGTACTAGGTCTTGCCCAGTACTCTTCTTGATGTAACTAACCCTTCAAATCAAAGGCCTTATCCTCGATTAAAAAAAACCCACAACAACAAACATTTTCTACCATCCGCCAGAAGTACACTTGCAAGAATATAAAAGAAATTTTACCGTGCGCAAAAGACAAACACTCAATTACAGAACATGTTCTACTTTTGGGCAGTATAATCATGCTAACATAGTCAACGTGGGGTCATTGGCAATGTTAGTATGAGCTCTATTCGAGTAAAATATTAAATATTCTCCCAAATTTCAAAAAAAAAAAAAAAAAACCGCGTGTAATCACGTCAGGTTACTCTTCAGGCTTTTCACATTGAGTACCTGAAATGACAACGATAAAACTTTTACCTTTTTCTATTGACTGTGCAGCACTTTTCAATCCAACGCCAGGTCCAAAGCCAACTTCCAGAACGTGGTGATTAGGGCCGATTTTGCAGATATCGGCAGTATTCGTCTCCAATTTGGCGTTTCTGCCCGTCAAAAGTTTCTGAAACCAAAACAAATATCATGAGGCTGAGTATAGACCTACAAGTTGTACTTATGAATCTCCTCGAATGTGACATAGTGCGAACAATGAGAATAATTGTCATTCTGTGTGTGTGTGTGTGTGTGTATGCCAGTAAGGGTGGGGAGGGGTTGAGGAAGATGGGTGCCCAATAGAACTAAGGAAGCACGAAAACTCATAGGCCGTATGTAAGGGGATTATTGAAGATTACAAAGATTACAAAGCACATAAAGACCAGCGAAGACATTTCGATCTCTAATACATGTACGTAATCACTTTTTGAAGATCAATATTTCTCGCGTTACAGGAAAATAGACATAAATTCAAGCATTATGACAATGTATAATGTACGTATTCAAAATGATATGTTTTTTTGTTTTGTTTGAAAAGATTTTATTTTCCGCATTTCATATTTTCTTTCAGAATACAAAAATAACAAAGGCAGGTTCAATTACACAAATTCAATTCTGAAAATTATTGACGTATTACATAGTAAGTCATATTTTGTATATAAAGACAAATGAAACGTTAAATAACATACAAAATGTTTATATGGCCAATAATGACTTGATTCACAGTACAATATATAATATATACATATGATGCAGAGGGCCGCCGTTATAAGCCGTGCTTGAACAGACGGACAGCCAGAGTTAAATTACCATTTTTTATTGTAGTACTTGAACACTAATACGGATGGGCCATGTTAAAATGCGTGTAAATCCAGTTATATACAATTACTTGGTAAACAGGAGAGGTGCCTGTGAGTGCGTGTGCAGGTGATGAAGCGCGAAAGTGTTGATGGTCAGCACTTCTAAGAAAATGATTGAATATGTTATAATATGGGCGACGGGTCAAGCAGCAAAGTAAAAGAAAAGGAAAAGGGGGTGGACCAAAATATTGCCTTGTTGTTGAGTATAAGAGGTACATGTTTAATGATTACTGTACAGTATGATATTGTGCCAAGAAATATTTCTTTGTATTTGCCTTAAAGGAATAAAGAGATGTGCACTGTTTAATGTGGAGAGGGAGTGAATTCCAAATATCAGGCCCGTTATGCCGAATTGATTTTTGAGCTAATAGGAGTTTAGGGTTATTCAAATGGAAATCATTACGATGGCGCGTGGGGTAAGCATGGACATCCCTGTTAAGGGAAAATGCGTTGTGGAAGAGTGGGAGTAGATTTTGCGTGTATTTAAACATAAATATTGCTGTTTGAAATTTGTGTATATCATCAACTTTAAGAACTTTTAGTCTAAGGAATAATGGATCAGTATGTTCTAAATAATGTGAGTTAGTACATATTCTTATTGCCTTTTTCTGTAAAAGAAAAATAACATTTACTTTGGTTTTATTACAGTTTCCCCAGACAACATTACAATAATTAATATACGGTAAGATTAATGCATTGTATAACATAATGAGTACTTTTTCCGTTACCAAATAATAAGGACCGTAACTCTGATTTTTGTGTGCTGGGGTGATTTATTTATTTATTCATTTACTTATTTATTTATTTATTTATTTTTTTTGGGGGGTGGACCTTTCTGAAAGAGCAAAAAGATTGAATGGGGAATGGACTGGAAGGGGCATGTTAAGTACATGTATACGTAAAGTTATCTTTTTCGGGTAAGGGGATATCATCAATCTTACTTATGGGAAAACCACGCGAGGGGGCGCGAGAAAAAGACGTAAAGTTTCTGGTTGTTATCTCCTTAAATTGAATAAAGAAAGAAAAACAATAAGCAAACTAAATTATCTTACTGTTAATTTTGTAATTTACTGATCAAATTATACGAAAGTCTGACAGTGCACAAAAAGAGATGCTGGGGGTTTCGGGAGCGGGAGGGGAGGCTCCAACTAATCCCTTCCCCTAGAATTATCCTGTATGTTTGTGTGTAAAGGAGCAGAACGAAAAAGGTGCAAGAGAGCACACCTCACAGGCACTTTACTGTGCACCTTTTGTGTGTAAAGGAGCAGAACGAAAAAGGTGCAAGAGAGCACACCTCACAGGCACTTTACTGTGCACCTGTAGGCTGTCACTCTACGTCAATACACGTATGATCTCGATGAGGCAGCAAGGATACACTGCATTATCTATAAGGGAGTTCACGGTGCGATTTGCGCAGAATAAAGGTCAAATGAGAATGTTTGTGTATTTGCCATTGACATTCAAACGAAAAGAATCCTCAGGCAAATGAGGATTTGGAATGTTAAGTTGTGTGTTTCACCTTGTTAGAACGCACAGGTGAAAGTGATTCATAATATGTTTAACAAAAGCTGCACACGCATTTCATTGACATTGATTACAAAGGTGGCATGCTTCAACAAAAAATGCTCTGTCACAGGTCCTTTCCATGTTATTTGAAAGTCCGTGGTGTAGGGGTCAAATGAGACATGCGCTAACCATGAACTCCCTTGTGACAGTGCCTCAATGAATCAGAAACTTGAACAGAATAGTAACGTCGGCTAGTACTCTTTCTGTTTAACGACGATCGAGGGATGAGAACCAGCCCCCTCGTAAGCTTTTACAGTGAATGCATACATGTATACTGAAACAAACCCTGTTAGTTGGCCTACGGTCATGCAGGCCAAAGGTCAACTGTACACGTACTGTACGAGAATGGAGCTCAACGTCCTATGCTCCATGGTATCAGATATCAGGCGAACTACACAGCACAAGCGGTCTGCACAACACACACGCCATTCCGAAATGCATGTACACTTGTACATATATCATGTATGTATGCACATTTGCAGTGATTAACAACACGTGCTCAACATTCATGTGGCACTATGCGAAGGACTGTATGTATACAACGGAACGGATTTAGTATACTGAACCAGTGTATTTACCCCTACATAAGCTCCCACTTCGCCCATGTCTGGTTGTCTCAAATTCTGTGCAATACTGTCGACGGAAAAGCCGCCAGAAATATCGTCAGAGGAAGACATGTTGACAGCTTTCCCCGTGAAGCACTAGTAGACCTAGACAGATATCGGAGAAGTGTACAACTACAGCTCTCTGAACCTCTCGAAATCGCATCTGCTGCTAGTGACGTCAGCGTCTGCACAACCGAATGTAGTGTGTTTACATACAAACGCACAGCTCCGCACGGCTTCTATGATGACTCACGTATCCACGCACTTGAGAAATCATATATTACTATGTGTATAAACAAAGTTTAAAGGGCAATTCCAGAACTACATTTCTGCCTTTCTTAATATCAAAACTAATATCAATCTAGTTCGGAATTTCCGCACGGGGACGCTGGAGTGATGATGCGCTAAAGACAATGCTTATATACCCTCAGCAGTGAAAACCAAACAGTTAATATCATACAAATAATCATTATGAAATAAAAAGTTAACGTTGTCTTTAAAATCCCCTTTTAAAAAATTAAACACAATACAGAAATCCATTTTTTTTTGGGGGGGGGGGGGGGGCAAAGACATGTTATTACTTATTATATATCTACAAGTATAACTTTTATGCAATAGTTAAAATTCTACACAAGTGCAACGAAGAAGCTAAAACCTCACATACCTAATCTTAAAATCGTTCGTCCGCGTTAATAACCTTAAGACAAAATCCTTCAGATGTTTCAACAGCATATTGCCACTCCCAGTATATGATACTGAACTTTTATGAAACTATTGTATGGTCTATTGATGTCTGTTTGTAGGATGAGTACAGAGACTCCAACCCAGAGTATGAAATAAGTGAAAAGCAGTTCACACATTTTTTTGATCGAGTGTGAACTGGTTTCACATGCATGTAATGGCGTCCAAAGTAAGAGTCCTGCAGTAATGGTCCACTGTATGTTCCCCCACCATAAAAAAAGTGGTTTCTATGCTCGTATTACCAAAGGCAGTAGTAACCACAGTAATTTTTTACCCAAACAAATAAGGAGAATTCAGCATATTTTCTTATTTCTACCAAAATGAAAGAGCACTTGGCTTACCTCTTTTAGAAAGCAGAGTGAACAATATAACCCTTTACATTATTGTGTCAAGAACAAGTAGAGTTGAATATGTGTAATATTGATAGGAAAATTGATTTTTTTTTTTTTGGAATTCTCTTGATATATTTTCTATAATCATTATGGCGGTCCTCCTCCGACCTAACTCGTCATCAAGGCTTCGGACGCCAGAGACTGGCAGTGGTATTCGGCAAGAAGTGGTAATAGCAACTGATGGCGAATAAGATACAGTCCGTGAATTCATCTCGATAGGGCAGGCTTGCCGCATCGCCCAGAACTAGCTCCACTTTGCCCTCCGCTATTTCCACCGGAAGATTGTTGATGGCTTCGATCACCATGGCAGCAGCAGAGAGAGGTCAATGCCATGAACCTTGTCCCGACCTGTTGATGAAACAGGAGAAGCCTGAGCTGACGTGGGTATCATTTTGCAAGTCAATTTGATTTCTAGTTATTAAAAGAAAAGAAAACCTGCACAATCTGCCGAAAGTTTAATACTTGTAAGAAAATACACAAAACTTTATTACGCGAATAAATCAGGGTCGATTATATGTTTTATGTACATCATGCAAATGTTATCAATTTGTGGTCGCTGACATCATGATGACTCTGCTTGAATCAGAGTACTGCAACCTTTGGGATCATTTCTTGTGATATCAACTGAAGGGTAAAGATTTTGACCATTTTATTTTACAGTCTGGCCTGTCGTATCCTCGGTGCATTTTACGCAATTAAGACGTGAATGAGGTTTTCAGTGCAAGTTTTCAGGCCAGAAATTTTATACAGGGACACTAAGACACTTACTCATACTTGTTCAAGAGCGCCCTCTGCAAAATACTGAAACACTTTTCTCCTCCTCCCAATCGTGTCGAATACCGCCCCCTATGGCTGATTAATTGTATGATACTGATTTAGGGCTCACACCCATAAATATTTCCCCATAGGGATGTGTGTTAAAAATCAAATTTCAAAAAATTCTGTAAAACAGCTGGGAGAAATGAGGTGTTTCAGCTTCACTAACCTGGATAAGTTAGATATACCCTTTCATCCATCAAATTCTCAGGGTGGATAATTCAGTTCAAATTCTGTCCAGGGGTCCGCAAAGCCAGACTACGAGTTCTTATCACTCAAAAAATCACCCATTTTCCGTACACGTACCCAATGAAATATAGTCCCCTCAAATTCCACCAGAAAAGCTTTCATCTTCCAACCAAAATGCAACTTGTAGAGGAATTCATACTCAATATCTACAGCTATTCAGTTTTTTGCCAAACTACATCATTGATTTTTTATCAATTTTTTTCTTCATTTATTTTGGTATCTTTGGTACGAATTTGTGAAGGGGCCTGGGGCATTCCCTTGTATTTACGGGTGTGAGCCCTTTAACTTCTACTCTTTCTGCTGATCCTGCGGCCTTTTTCAATCAAATTCCCGGTCCAAGTCCAACTTCCAGAACGTAAGCGTATCCACGGACCGATTTTGCAGATACATGTACCGCTACGCCAAGCTTCTTATAGATGGACGTCTGTCATCAAACAACATTATGAGGCGAAGTATAATTATATAGGCCAACTTATGAGATATCGTAAATATGAGATAGTGTAGATAATAAAAATCCTCATTCTTTGCAATTTTCTGTTTTATTTCTTCACTTGCATAGACAGCATGTGAAGATGATAGAACATTAAATCAAAAATATTGAAATTTAATTTGTATTTTATGAGTAATGGGAGGTTATAGCAATTCAGCAATTGGCTGCGTTTTAGCCATTGGCTGAATTTGTGTAGAGGCCGTTCCGCGCGCAATCGCCATGAAAGCAGGTGACTACTGTGAAAACGTTTCGAGATAAATAGCTGTTACAAGTAAGGAGGGAGTGGAGGGTGCTGAATTCTCTAACCTCCCATTACTCATAAAATACAAATCGAATTTCAATATTTTCCATGATGGTTGGTGTTTCTTTTTGTTTGTATTTCAGTCTCGTTATCATTGGTAAAGTTCCGTTTAGTTTACCCTCGTAATTGACTTTTATCTGTCATATTTTAATCTGTATTGCATGTATTAATTTCTTTGCCGCATAGATCAATTTCGATTTACAAAATTGGCCTCCAAAGGTGGTGGTAAGGGCGTCAGAAGGATGGTAAAAAACGTCTAAGGTAACAACGCCGCCCTGTTCACGGACCATGGGCAAGTTTTCCCCTTGCCATAAACTGGTGAAGCTAGAGACAGTCCAGGGGGCATTTCATGAAACATTTTTTCAGACAAAGTTGTCGGACAAATTGCTCTCAGCCAATCAGATGCAAGAATTTCAGTAGCTTGTAACAGTTTGTCAGAAAAATATCTGACCAAACGCTTCATGATTGTAATGTCCCCCCAGATGTATGGTAACTCGAGAGTCATACACGCTGAACTCTCAATTGAAGAGAACCTAAGTCCATCTGAAATATGTCATTTTATTTGATATCACACAAACGAACGTCGTCCATAATAGATCTCTCAGGTAATTCGTATTTCACACTTGAATCAGATTCAGTTTGAAATACGTAGGGACAAACAGTATAATCAACAATACTTGTGCAGTGTTTTGTGCTGTAACCCAGTGTTATTTTATTACCAAGGCAGTCGTTGTAACCGGAAAATTGTCAATTATTTTCCCCCTGATAAATCATGTTCAACGACTTGCCTAAGTTCAACGACTTGCCTAAATTGCTGTGAAATAATGTAATATGTTTTTCTACACAATTTCACGGATTGTTCATCGGTATATACGGGGATCAAGCGGCTTGACATGATTCCTGTTGCATTTAAAATTTAACTGTAGATTATATTAAACCCAACTTGATTGATTTTAATACATTACCTACAACTTTTATTGCTATTGGGTTTTTTTTTTCTCTCAACAACAACAACCAAAAAGTAATAACATGGGTACATTGTACCGCTAATTTGTGATCAGAATCTGTCTCATACTGATACTTCTTTTTTCTTGTTTACAATAGAAAAGGGTTGACCGAAGGAAAAAAGAAAATGTCATCTCTGCTCGTCATTCTGTTCACATGTTTAGGGAGGAGTGGTGGCCACAAATTGTCTCTATTGGAATCGTTTAAAGAAATGTGTAATTCCGTTCTCGTGTTAATGGTATTCCTGCTTCTGTTCTCAAAGGTTGAGACAGTTGCGTTTACGTTGTTTGATATAGTAAGTTTTGATCTATGCACATTATGTTCAACGTCATTTTTTCCTTCTGTTTTTTATGGACGGTGTAATTTTGTTGAAATGCCAAATGCAAGCTCAACAAAGATTTTTTATTTCTTTCATAAATGTGCCAAGCGTGCACTTTTAAATGCTTATAATGATAGCACTAAGTGTATAAACACAATTCTTACTTGTGACCACGTGAACTTGATCCTTCTCTTTCTGGTATGCAGATATTCTAATAGCCAAATTCAAACCCCCTGTCATTATTCCTCACCCAGTGAACACAAGCTGTTAACATGTGTCAAGTGTTTCTTATTTTCTGGTCGTAACCGTTCAACCGACATTTTTGCTGTCAATGTCTGTACGTACGTAGCTACTCAAATGTGTCACATTTTTTCAAAGGGGAAATTAGTCATTCCAATGTCTCTGCCTGCTTTTGATACAGTTCTCTCGCTGCTTGTACCCACAAACACAGTTATTTTTGTTTGTAAATCATTCCATGAAATTTCTACCTCAAGACAAAAATTGTACTCGAACGTCAAGTTTGGTCTACGCATAATGTTTGACCATGTTTTGTGTACAGACATTCCTTTGCTAGGTATTCAAGCATCTTACATAACTCAACCAGATGAATGTCTTCTTCTCTCTAGACAGCAAGCAGCAAACAAGTTCAAAAGCAGAATTTTGTGTCAACAAGTTTATGTAATACCCACTGTTATGATACTTTTTCACAATGGCTAAGTCAAATAGTGTGAATGATATGAATAATGAAATTGTAATTGTTATGTCTGCTCACGCACCAGACAAAGAGGATGTACCTGTACATGCCACAAATAGCGAAGAAGGTGATAACCCTGATATCATTAGTTTTTTGAACTCACAAGCTCACGAACTGATACTTGGCGTTGATGTAAACGACACCAGTCCTCAAATGCCACCCACAGAATACCACCTCGAAGACGATATAATTTCATTATCTCAGTCAAATCCAAACGAATTTTTTATTTCACACTTTAACATAAGGAGCATAAACAAAAACTTTGATCAATTCAATATGTTCGTGAATCAAGTTAAATTTGATAGTCAAGTTATCGGAATCAGTGAAACCTGGTTAAAGGAAACATCACCTTCTTCGCTATTTACCATTGATGGCTTCACACTTTTGACTAACAACAGGGCAGGTAAAAAAGGCGGTGGAGTTGGGCTTTACGTCACTCAAAATTTGAATTATCAACTCTTAGACGAATTTAGTTTAATGTCTGAAGTTATTGAGAATATTTTTATTGAAATTAGGGTGCCAAATAGAAAAAGTATTGTTGTAGGTGAAATATACAGACCTCCAAATACAAACCCCACTGAATTTACTGAATCATTATCCGTACTTTTAGCTGATACATATTTTGTGAACAAAAATTGTTTTATCATGGGTGACTTTAATTTCAACCTTTTAGATTGTCATACCAACTCCACATGCCAAGATTTCCTCAATGTGATGCTATCCGAGTCTTTTTCACCTCTTATAAAGAAGCCCACTCGAATTTCTGATGTCACAGGAACTCTAATTGACAATATTTTTGTTAATAGTCCCCTTTCTAATATCACGTTTGGTATAATAGTGTCTGATGTATCCGATCATTTTCCGATTTTCGCTGTTATGCCCAATTTTAACATAAGTAATGCTTCTTTTCATTCGCCCAGTTCTGGTTTTCGAGAAATGTCAGAAACTAATCTTAGTAGACTTAGGGAGAGACTAAGATCCGTTGATTGGTCAATTGTTAATAACCAAAGCGATGCAAACTTAGCTTTTGAACACTTTTCACAAATACTGTCATCTGCATATGATTCCAGTATACCCGTTAAGCCATTTACTCGTTCAAACCGTAAAAAAGTTCCCCAAAAACCTTGGATTACAAAATCTCTCCTTAGGTCTATTAACCGTAAAAATACCCTTTTCTATAAATACAGAAGTGATCCTAACAGTCGAACTCGGTCTCGGTATGTGCATTATCGCAACGTTCTTACATCATCCATACGTTTAGCCAAAAGAATGCATTTTTCAAAGCAATTTATCAAGTATAAACATGACATCAAGAATACGTGAAAGGTGATAAATGAAGCGCTGAACACTAAAAAGAACATTGAACCCCCTAGGCATATTATCTATAATGATAAGTATATTGAAGATCAAGCTGATGTGGCAGAAGTATTCAATGAATACTTTGTAAGCATAGGACCTAATCTTGCCAGCAGTATTCCACACTCAAACACTGATTTTTATTACTTTTTAAAAGACCAGAATCAGCAGTCTCTTTTTTTCGAACCAGTCATTGAAGAAGAAATCAAAGATATCGTGCAAAATTTGAACAATAAGAAAAGTTCTGGATGTGACGGAATCACCAATTTCCTCCTTAAAAACATCATTAATGAAGTAGTTACACCATTAACACACATTTTTAATTTATCGTTATCTACTGGCATAGTTCCACAAAAAATGAAAATAGCTAAAGTTATACCAATTTTTAAAAAAGGACAAAAAGAATCTGTGATAAATTATCGCCCTATTTTCTTCTTGAAAGGTTGGTATATACATATACACGCACACACAAATTTCTCGAAAAGTGTGAAGTTTTTTGTAACTCCCAGTTTGGTTTTAGGAAAAACCACAGTACGACCCATGCCTTACTCACTTTTATCCATAAAGTTGCTCATGCTATAGATGATGTCTCCCACACTATTGGAGTTTTTCTTGATTTTTCAAAGGCCTTCGACACAATTGACCATGATATTCTGATTTACAAGCTACGACATTATGGTATACGTGGGAAGGCTTTGGACTGGTTTCGAGATTATTTATCAAACAGAAAACAATTTGTGAGTATAAATGGTCGTGATTCTCAGTTAAAGTTAATTTCATGCGGTGTTCCACAGGGCTCCTTACTAGGCCCACTATTGTTTATTTTGTACATTAACGATCTTCCCAGTTCCTCGCCAATTCTTTCCTTTATATGTTTTGCTGACGACTCCAATCTGTTTTTTACACACAGAGATCCTTATACTCTTGTTAACACAATGAATAAAGAACTTAAATCTGTGCAATCTTGGATATACGCCAATAAATTGTCACTTAATGTCGATAAAACTCATTGTATGCTTTTTAGCAACAGTCTTAAAACCCTTCCTTGTAACATTAAATTTAATGAAACTGAATTACATCAAGTTAGTAGTATAAAATTTCTAGGGCTTTTTATTGACAGTGATTTGTCTTGGAAATCCCACGTCAGTTATTCAAGTAATATTCTTTCCAAAAATACGGGTGTTCTTAATAAACTGAAGAATGTTTTTCCAAGTCAAATCCTGCTTAATCTTTATTCTACATTGATTACTCCGTACCTTAATTATGGTATTCTTGTTTGGGGGAATGCACCTACAAATCTTCTTGACATACTGTTCCGTGTTCAAAAACGCGCCATTAGAAATATCAACCATGTTGGATATTTGTCCCACACGAATGATTTATTTTTCAAAAATAAGATACTGAAAACATCAGATTTATTTAGTTACAACGTCGGCATATTTATGTATAAATTTTCTGCCAAGGAGTTACCGGATGTTTTCACTCGCATGTTCAGGAAAAACTATTTGATTCATAATTATCCTACCCGCCAAAGTGACGCATTTCACCTTCCACGTACTCGAACAATTTTCGCTAAAAAAACGATAATGTATACGGGCCCTAGATATTGGAATGACCTCTCCCCCGAAATAACAAGCTGCTTGTCTTTATATTCCTTTAAACGCAAATTAAAAGAGTCTTTATTGAGTGCATATCTTGCAGAAACGGAATAATTGTAATGTCTTATGTAATATTGTGGTATGTTATTGTCCGATCAAACATTCTTGTCAACACGCTGCAGATTCCATTTTAAGGTCTTGCTGTCAGGCTCTCCGAATTCATCATTATCAATTCCACATTCTACTTCGCTTCCCTCTCCTCCTCTTTCCCTCTTTCTCTCTCTAGCTTTCTATACAGAGCTTGACGGCGGACACCAAATGGATTGATAGCTGTACATGTTACTTCTTGTGTCTTACTGATAATATCCTGGCGATAGCATTTAATGCAACAACAGTTTATAGTGTACATTATGTATATACCTAAGTAGGCTTTATGATTATGCAAATCATGTTGTCCTCCTGAAACCAATGATATCTCGGTCACAGTAATAGTTCAAATTTTAGTTTTGTTTTTGTTTTTTTCTTATTTGGCACTCTTACATCATCTGGTCTTATCTACTATCCGTTCTCCGTTTCTTTTTCACAAACACTGATTACTCGGGGCTTACAGCCAAACAAGCTTGCTTTCATGTAGGTCCCGCCATACTTTTCTTTGATCAACCCCATCTCGATTTCGAATTTGACCAGTTATTACATATAATTACTGTGTTATCACCATGTATATTGTTGTGTTTTGCACATTGTTTACAAGGTGAAAGAACTTGTTTGATTTCTGTTATAATGTCCACAAATGTGAAGTATGGAAATAAAATGAATTGAAAATTGAATTGAATTGAAGAAATTCAGTGACCCTCTTTAAAAGCGTATTGTTCAAGTACTGTGTACCCCTGATGCAGTGTGACCAGAGAAAAACATGGGAGTGTGCTTGAAGCGGCCTAAAACTATGCTAAATTGCCATGAAATTATGTCACATTATGTCAACCAATTTATTTATTTTTCCCCTACTGATTAAGGTGCCCGATGGACTGACAAGCAAAAAACAAAACAACAACAACAACAACAAAAAAAAAAGGTATATTGATTTGATTTGAATTGATTTGACTTGATTCGATTCGAGTAATTCACAAAATGCATGGATATTTTGTGTGGATCGTCATAAGCTAAGAAAAGCTTGACTAGGACAAGCAACAGATATAACTTACACATATATGGACAGAAACGTTATATGAAAAATCATAGTTAGGGGTATGATAGGAGAGATAAAGGAAGAATAGTTAAGAAGAGCGGAAATCTAAGCAATGATAATTAAAGGATACAGATTTCATGATACTGGTAATATGGAAAAAACTCGTTATTATGACTACGTAATGTTCGCATAACAAAATAGACATATGAACCTGGGGAGCGCAGGCAAGAACTATGCAACTGGTCTTGCTGAAACATGATTATTTGCAAAGAAGGGTTTTGTTTACTTGTCTTTTAAAAGTATGTTTCGCAGTTGTATTTCGTGAAAAAGAGAATTTCAGTAGTCAGGACCAGCATGTCGTATGGATCGGTAGGCAAGGGCCGTCCTTGAACTTTCTAAGTGCACGTTTGAAGAGGTTCTGGTTGGATAGCAATGAATAGCCGAGTTAAAGCAGAACATGTTTACCAAGTTGGTGGGGAGTTCATGGAATGGAATCTATACATAAATACAGCACTTTGGATGTTATGAATGTCGTGTATGTTGTGTACGCAATAGAAAAACGATGGGTTTACATGTGACATGTAGTTTGAGTTTCTGCAAATACGAACAACATTTTTCGGAAGATTATTTTGTTGAAGAGAGTTCAAGAGAATTCTTTGTTGAAGAGAATAAGATACTGTGTAATACACAACAAACTGCATTTACATTTGAAAAATCTATAATACAGAGCAGATTTAATTATTATAGCATTATCAGGGGAAATGCTGGAAACAGAAGACCGGACGCATCACAGAAATTACAAAATAGTGATCCCAGGACTGTATTGAAGAAGGAGTTTTTCTAGTGGTTGCTATATATATATATATATATATATATATACATATATATATATATATATATATATATAATATATATATATATACATATATATATATATACATATATATATATATATATATGTATATACTCAACAGAAAAAATAAAGCAAACACTGTTGTCTTGTTCAAGTTCATCTTTCCCATAAACTATTTGGCTAATAAGGATGTTTTATATACTATATTCAAGTTCATTTAATTGGCTTTCAATTGGCTGGTAGGTCAATGAAAAGGACAACTTTACGCATGAGTGAACCCATTTTTATTTCTCTTCCAAGGAACGAAAGTAAAAATTGCAAAAATGGACAACTTGCTATTCAATCGTATGTGCTCTTCCACATACAGAATAAGAGTCAAATTCAACACAATAGAAAATGCAAATTGATTTGCAAAAAACGGATGATCTCTATAGTGTCTCTGTAACCATCCAAAAATAAAGAAAGACAAAAAACAAAAAAATAATGGGGGAAAATGAAGGATCTTCTGTCGAATCCACATTCAAAGACATAAGAGATGAAGTACCAGTAACAAAGAAGGTAGAAATTTGAAATGTTATTCCAAATTAAAAAAAAAAAAATGATGAGATATTTGTTCTTGAATTTGTCGCATGAATTCTTAAATTTCTTGATTAAAGAAATGAAATAAAGAAATGTCCATTCTACCATCTTAGCGGCCTACTCCCTATGTCATTTAGAGTTTGAGTTGACAGAAAACTCTTATGTTCCCGCTTCAGTTTCCCCACTATGTTTTTGTTTGAGAATATAAAGGAACAAAAACTTATTTTCACTATTTTATTCATGTCTCTCATTGCGTTGAATCGGTCTTATGTTATCATTGCTATCTTCAAGGGCATTTGCAAATGAATGTAAAATGTCAATTTCTGCAGTTCTAACTTTTTTTGCCTTGGAGGACAAAAACGAATGTTCACTCATGTGAAGTTTCCCTTTGTATAAACCTACCAGGTTGATAGACAATTAGGTAACTTATATGATATATGACACAATGATTTTCATGAAATTGTATGAAAAATAATAAATAGAAAAAAGTGTTGACTTTCTTTTAATTGCTGAGTAACTGTTTGTCAGTATGTTCCTGTATCATGTTATGTATTTTTTTTTAATGTAGAGACTTGTGGAAGAATAGTCTGGCTGAAAGAAGTTGAAGTCTGGAAATGAAATAAATGAATGATTGAGTGAATGAATGAATGAATGAATGAATGAATGAATGAATGTGAAAAGAGGGCTCAGAGACCCCTACTGTATTTATGTAAAATGTATACTCATTATACTCCATAATCATTAAAATCACAAGATTATCGTCAATGACAACTCTCTCCTCCATAACTATGGCCATTGGGAGAGAGGGTATGGTTTTATCATTATACCTTTCACACTTAAAATGTACCGATACCCGAGTATGTGTTTGCTGTATTTGTAGAATATATGCCCTATACGTGAGACATGCCCTTTGCAAAATGCCAGAATTATACCCCTCCTCCCCCCATTTTCTGAATCAATGAGCAAACGGTGATGACTTCGTCAGAAATATATCTATGGCCATCAACAGAAGACAAAGGAGCAGCTGCCCCTCTCCCCATAAAAGGGCAAACATAATATTTTGCCCCCAATAATTCCTAACATGCGGAAAAATCTCGAACTTACATTACGATTGATAATTGTCCCAACATTCAAAGAGAAGTGTATGCACCATATTGTTGAAGAAACTTTGTAAACGTTTGAGATTGACAAATTTTGGAACATGTCATCAAAGAGTGGCACCAGATCTTTCACTTACAAAATTTCTCTCGCAGTGGAGGGGGATATGCCCTTCCAAACCCTTCTTCTGCTCGGTTCCCTTACATAAAATTAGCACTCCTTTGATTAGCGATTTCCCAAAGTATCTTACATCAAATATGTGTTAACGATATACTGTAATTATTTTCATTTTCATTCTAAACATACAAGCGCTTCCTTGTGCTGGAAGGGTTGGGGGCTACAGAGACTACAATAGTTCTGTTTTTTGAGGATTGACAAGTTTCTCAATAAACACCAAGAGTGCACCAGGCCGTTAAATGACAATAATAAAATTCAACCGCCCCCCCCCCCCGTGTGGCCTCTCCCATCCCATTGCCTTGAGTGATAGTCTTTTATCTAATTACACTATTAATACACACAAAAATACGATATTTCAATAACAGTGTACATAATCCATGAGATTTTCAAGTCGAAAATTTCACCAATAGTGCAATCAGATCTCTGAATTTCAAGTCTGAAAATACCAAAATCTCCCTCATGAGGGAGAGGGCACCCCTTCTACACCCTCCCCCTCTCACTTCTGTTTGTTACTTTTTTGATAGAAACAAAGAGTCGAACATTTCACCAATAGGTGAATTCTGAAAATGCAAAAATCTTCCTCGTGTTGGAGTATCTCTCTCCCACATTCTCCCCCTACCCGTTACCCTGAAAACTGGTTCATAATTTCCTTATTCTTTTGATGGAAACAACAGTTGACGAATCTGACCAAAAAGTGTGCATTATTATCTCTGAATTTCAAGCCTGAAATGCAAAAATCCTCCTCGACTTGGAGGATACCCCCTCCCCTCCCACATAATTATCTTCGAAAGTTTGCTCCCCCCATAATGAAAATGATTTGACGCCCCTGGGAATGATTGTTTTAATTGACTTAATTCCAGAAAATTATCAAATCCCATAGAAATTACATAAATCTACTACACATTTTATTTTTTGAATTCAGAAATAGATATCATAATTATCCACATTACCATTTTATTCATTTCATTTTATAAATTTATCATTTGTGTACATACACATCGCGCGCGTGTGTGTATCATGGACTATTGTGCTAGTTTGTGATGTCTATCGCCGATTTCTCCCCCCCCCCCCCCCCCGCCCACTCCTCGGTACGGATTGTGTTTCAGGGGCCTACCGAAGTTGAATTATAGCTGTTTTTTTATATTCTAGTTGTACACAAATTTTGATTTTCAGGGTATTGGTACAGGAAAGCTGTAAGAGGGAAATCCCGAACTCTGTTCGCTATTATAACATTAGTCTGGAAAAGCTGAACGCAATTGTATGGCGACACGCTCGAGTTAGAGCATGGACAAAAACCCATTTATAAAGTGCATATCTCTCGCGTCTGTTACCCTTCCTCTTCTATTTCACAAGGTATATCTTGTATAATAATCTAGTGTAAGACTTCTGCGGCTCATATTGGAGATACTATTGCGGGATGCTATTGCACACTGCAGACTACATCTTGGTAATACGCCTAAATCAACAATCTAGTCAAAGATTTGGCAATTCCATAATAAAGTGAGTAAGTACAGGATAATTTATTTTTACTCTCTGTCCCATCACTTTTTCTTCAATCATTAAGGACTAAGGACAATGTCCTGGTGTTATATGGGATGTTTTCAGCTTTAATCGCTTCTCTCATTCAATAACGAGCACTCCCTTGCAGCAGTAAACGTAGAGAGAGATGTCGTACGCGCAGATGTTTAACTCACCGTTGTGACCTTGCATCTAAGCATCACGCATATAAGCGTTGTTCTCTTTACGATAAGGCAGGTTAGATCGTGTGACTCAACATGCAAAATACCTGCAACGTTAGACAGTGCATGCTTACAGGGATTACAAATGGAAGAATGTCTCCAAGTCATACTATTCTTGACATGCAGTTGAAAGTTTCAGTCACCGAAAGGTGAAAAAAGGGCATAATGTCGACATTTTCAAAGTCTCTCTTCCTGACTGAACAATAAGCTTGGATTCTTTTGTTATTACTGGGAAATAGTTGTTTGAGTAGTGGGTAGCATATCCCATGTGTTTTCCGTGGGAGAGAAAGAACAAGACTTCATTGTATTAAATGTGTGGAAATACTTATTTCTCTCTTTTCTCTTCTGGTAAAGGTAAGCACGAGCTATTTTTTTTTTACCCCAACAGGGTATCTATTGCCTCCATAATTCAACATTCTATATCATATTATACAAAAAATGGAAAAAAAGATACAATGAGCTTCAAAAGGGGTTCCTGAGATTAAAAGGGAACCACAAACTATTTACACAATATACTTCATTTGCTTTGGTAAATTATAATATGTTTTCTTACTATTCAGATCTTCCTCTATTCTTTTACAGATTTCTCTTTCAAACAAATGTTGCAAATTGGTTTCACGACATTCTTTTCCTGTTTTATTTCTTAACAGTATATATTTATAAATACACCAAAAGGCAATTGTCAAAAACAAATCTAATTCAGTCTCTTTATGGGCTTTTAACAGATGCATTCCTGTTATCTTAAAAATCAACATTATTTATAACTTTAATTATAACTGTTAGATACGAAAAGAAAAACTTATTCAATTTACACTCAATAAACGCATGTAGATTATCTTCATCTACACCGCAATGCTCACATTTTCCATCTCTTTTGATTTGCCATCTGTACAAATTCTTTTTTACTGGTAGTAGATTATACAAAATCTTAAAATCAAATTCTTTCAATTTGTTTTCTTTACAATAACACAAGTTTCTTTTGAATATATTCACCCAATCAAATAATGAGTCGAATATCTTTTCCCAGTATATACAACATCTGTTACTATCGGGACATTGTGTACACAATAGTTTGTAAAACTCTTTAGTTGAAACATCTTGAATGCTAATTTTCTGCTCTCTTCTTCCTATTCTTATTTTAGGAATTTCCAATAACCTATTATGAAACTTTATACATGATTCCGCATAATTACTTATCCATGCTTTTGGGATAGCCTGGCGTAATAAAATATAATCAAAAATTAATGTTTGCTTACTTTTCTGTCGTTTAAGTTGATACAAAGTTTCTGGAATGGATATAAACTTACCATTCTTAAAAAAAAATCTTTAAAAAATACAATTCCACTTTAATACCAGCCATCATAAAATAAAGTCTTTTTATGAAAGGTTACATTTTTATTATGCCACAAAATTTCATATTGTACTCCGTGTACCATGGGTTGGAATTTTAAACAAATATCATTCTTTATCATTAACCAAGCTTCTAATATTTCAATATAAAACAATGGGAGTTGATCTTTACTTATCCTCTTCATATTCAACCAATCCAAATTAGAATTTAATAACAATTCTAATCCACCGAAAAAAATATACCAATAAAAACACATTTTACCCCATGTTCCTTTTGTTGCACCTATAGTGCGACCAAGCCATCTCAATTGGAAACTGAGTTTTTGGTTAGAAAGATCTATCATATTAACGCCTCCTTTTTCAAACTCTTTAATCATAATAGTTCGTTTCACTTTTTTAGTTCTTGCTTGCCAAATAAAAATATATAACAGATTATTCAATCGTTTCAATATTTTCTCAGGAATTGTGTCAATCATAAGTATATGAACTATTTGACTTAAAGCTAAGGTTTTTACAATAATCAATCTACCAAAAAGAGTAAATTTTCTTTTTCTCCAATTATCCAAAAGTCTTTGCAATTTCGTAAGTTTGTTTTGCCAATTCAATGCTCGTGCTTTATTCATATCAGGTGAAACATAAAACCCTAAGTACTTTGTGGGTGTGTCTGTCCACACTAAATCAAGATCATCGAGTGACCATTTTGACTTGGCAGCTCCCAGCCACATAACAGATGTTTTACTCTTATTCAGTTTTGGTCCTGCTACATTTCCAAATAATTCCAACTCTTCACTTACTTTTTCTAATGATTGTTTATCTGAAACAAAAAATAAAGTATCATCTGCATATTGTAGTAATTTTACTTCAAAATTTTCCTCCATTTGTAAAACAGAAATACCATTTATACACTTGTTATTTCTTATTCGGGTCGACATAAATTCTGCAGCAAGCACAAAGAGTAAAGCTGAAAGTGGACATCCTTGTCTAATGCCTCTTTGTATTAAGAAAGACTCAGTATTCAGCCATTTACTAACACTGAGCTGCGAATATCTGTATACAGTATTTTTATCCATGTCTGAAAAATATTACCAAAATTAAACTTGTTTAAACACAACAACACAAAATCAAAATCAATTACATCAAAAGCTTTTGAAAAATCTGCCATCATTATTGCACTATCCATTCCTTTTCTTTTCGTATATTCAATAACATCGATTGTCATTCGTATATTAAAAGCGGATAATCGATTTTTTATATAACCAGTTTGATCTGCATTTACAATTTCACTAATCACTGATTGCAAGCGTGTGGCTAAAACTGCGGCAATTATCTTGTAGTCGCAGTTCAACAGTGTAATTGGTCTCCAATTTTCTAAATATCGCTGATCTCCTTTTTTATAGATCAATGTTATGAGTCCATTTTTTTTGAGTTTCGGACATTTCTTTCTTTTTGAAACATTCATTAAGAAAATTTAACAATACAAATTGAATTTCATCCCAAAAAGTTTGATAGAATTCTATAGGTATACCGTCAGAACCGGGTGATTTGTTTTTATTCATTGAAAACACCGCACGTTTGCATTCAGCAATTGTAAGCAGACGGTTGCATTTATTCTTTCCCTCTTCACTCAATGAAGGAATTTGAACTGAGTTTATATACTGATTTTGCTTATTTTCATCAACATTAGATTTCTTATATAACAGTGAATAGAATTTCACTATTTCTTGTAGTATCTCTGTTTGTTCAGTTAAACATTTGTCTTTTTCTACTGAAAACAACTGGTTCATCTCTTTTCTTTCTGATTTATATTTTTCTAAGCCTAGAAAATACTTCGTACACTTTTCCCCTTTTTCCAGCCACCTAACTCTTGCTCTAACAGCTGCACCTCTACATTTTCTTTCATTAACCCAGTGGCGTACCGTGGGTCAAGACATTGGGGGGGCACCTCATGGCAGCAACATCAGAATTGCATAACGGTATAAATAAATGCGAGCGAGCGGAGCGAGCGAGCTTGAAAATTTTGACATTTTACAGTCCCCCAACTGCCGTTTGTAGCTATATATATATTTGCTTTTGAAATTAAGGGCGTTGCACTGGGCGCAACTGCTGGCAGTTGCTGGCAGTAACATGAATGGCATAACGATTAAATGCGAGCGAGCGAAGCGAGCGAGCTTGAAAATTTTGTCATTTTACAGTCCCAAAACTGCCGTTTGTAGCTATATATTTTCGCTTTGGAAATTATGGGGAGGGGGCGCACCGGGCGCAACTGCTGGCAATTACTAGTACTGACAGCAACATCTGAGGAGAATTACATAACGATTAAATGCGAGCGAGCGAGCTTGAAAATTTTGACATTTTACAATCCCAAAACTGCCGTTTGTAGCTATATATTTTTGCTTTGGAAATTATGGGGAGGGGGCACACCGGGCGCAACTGCTGGCAATTACTGACAGCAACATCAGGAGAATTGCATAACGATTAAATGCGAGCGAGCGAAGCGAGCGAGCTTGAAAATTTTGACATTAATTTTTACGCTACAGTCCCCAAACTGCCGTTTGTATCTTTATTTTTTCGCTTTGGAAATTCGGGGAGGGGGGGGGGGGGGGGCGCACCGGGCGCAACTGCTGGCAATTACTGGCAGTAACATCAGGAGAATGGCATATAACGGTTGAATGCGAGCGAGCGAAGCGAGCGAGCTTGAAATTTTTGACATTTTACAGTCCCCAAAATGCCGTTTGTAGCTATATTTTTTCGCTTTGGAAATTAAGGGGAGGGGGTGCACCGGGCGCAACTGCTGGCAATTACTGACAGCAACATCAGGAGAATTGCATAACGATTAAATGCGAGCGAGCGAAGCGAGCGAGCTTGAAGATTTTGATATTTTACAGTCCAAAAACTGCCGTTTGTAGCTTTATTTTTTCGCTTTGGAAATTAAGGAGAAGGGGCGCACCGGGCGCAACTGCTGGCAATTGCTGGCAGTAACATCAGGAGAATGGCATAACGATTAAATGCGAGCGAGCGAAGCGAGCGAGCTTGAAAATTTTGACATTTTACAGTCCCAAAACTGCCGTTTGTAGCTGTATTTTTTTCGCTTTGGAAATTCGGGGGGGGGGGGGCGCACCGGGCGCAACTGCTGGCAATTACTGGCAGTAACGTCAGGAGAATGGCATATAACGGTTGAATGCGAGCGAGCGAAGCGAGCGAGCTTGAAATTTTTGACATATTGCAGTCCCAAAAATGCCGTTTGTAGCTATATTTTTTCGCTTTGGAAATTAAGGGGAGGGGATGCACCGGGAGCAACTGCTGGCAATTACTGACAGCAACATCAGTAGAATTGCATAACGATTAAATGCGAGCGAGCGAAGCGAGCGAGCTTGACGATTTTGACATTTTACAGTCCAAAAACTGCCGTTTGTAGCTATATTTTTTTCGCTTTGGAAATGGGGCGCACCGGCCGCAACTGCTGGTAATTGCAGGAAGTAACATCAGGAGAATGGCATATAACGGTTAAATGCGAACGAGCGAAGCGAGCGAGCTTGAAAATGTTGACATTTTACAGTCCAAAAACTGTCGTTTGTAGCTACATGTATTTTTTTTTTTTCGCTTTGGAGGGAGGGGGCGCCCGGTGCGCCCCCTGGATCCGCCACTGGTAGTCAAGGGTGTTGGTTTATGTTCATGATTGGGGGAGTATGACCAGCGAGGGGGCGTCGAAGTGACCAAGCGGGAGAAGGATGTCCAAAATCTGCACTTTATATAGAGCATCCCCTAATTTGTTTGCGTTTGTGAGTGTGTGTGTTTCATATAGATGGAAAAGTTAGGAAATAGCCAAGGTCAAGTCTTATTATTGGCAATGCAAGGCATTTTGATATAGACTAGTATGTAAAGCAACACTGCAAAATCAATGATCAAGCCTTGATAGCAAATGCGCACAACCTATCAAACATCACATTGCGTAACATTGCAGCGCTTTTTTGCCATTCCGATGTTCTGTGTACACTGCGCACATCCTGCTTATATTCAAAATGTCAACCAGGAATCATGCTGAATCACAATCTTTTGTCGTCTCCGGGCTTTTTGAACAATGTTTCACTATAATACCTCTTTAGTTACATGGTTAAAAGAAATCTTAGAAAAATATCTTTTTTCTTGATCATCCTTTCATGTCGATTTCAAAATCAGTTTACTAACCCTTGAATTACCATTTTGGTAGTTTTTTTTCCTTTCTTTTTCTTTTTTTCTTCTTTTTTTTTTTCTACCAGCGGATTGGGGGGGGGGGGGCACGTGCCCCCCATGCCCCCCCGTAGTTACGCCACTGCATTAACCTGTTCAAGTTCTTTCTTAACATATAAATACTCTTTCAGTATCTTGACGTCACTGTCTACATCAATCATTCTCTGAAGTTCACTGAATCTTTGTTCTAAGCATAATTTTGCTTCTTTCTTTCTTAAAGCTCTATCTTTGCAGAACTTTTGCGTGAACTCACGTACTTTAATCTTTATGAGTTCCCATACCTGTGTAAAAGAAAAACATGCATTACCTGTAATGCTTCTGATGAGCGATTAAACTTTTTGTTGATATATTTCATCTCTTAATATTTCTGTGTTCATTTTCCAACACCCTGGACCTTTAAAAATATTTGAAATCTTTAACTTAAGAGAAATAGCATTACGATCATCTTTATAACATGGTCTTATATCATTTGACAAAACTTTTGCTTGTGCATTTTTACTGACTAACCAGTAGTCAAGTCTTGATGCTACATTTAATGACAAATTTCTCCAAGTAAATTGTCTGATATCGGTATGAGTATTTCTCCACACGTCAATCAGTTTTCTTTCTTTACAAAGTTGGCGCAAACGTTGTGGTGTCTTATAATATGAGCTTTGACTACCACGCACATCTTTCTTTATATCGAGAACGCAATTCATATCCCCACCTACAATAAGATGGACTTCATTTTCTGAAGTATAATAACTCAACCATTTATCGATTTTCATAAAGAAACTTTCTTTTTCATCTTTTTAGCAGGTGCATAAACATTTACTAAGATAACATCATAAGATTCCATCATTTTGTGAATCTATCTTATTTATTTCTACGTCAAATCTATTATCTATAAATAACGCCACTCCACAAGAGTGATTGGTTCCATGTGAGAAGAAACATTTACCTCTCCATTCATTTTGGATAATTGTCTCCATATCTTTTGTCCAGTATGTTTCTTGCAAAAACATTATGTTAGCTTTTTGTTGTTTACACCATTTACATATCTGAGTTCGTTTAAGTTTGTTCCTTAATCCTCTCACATTCAGACTAAGCAAATGACATAAAGAAGAAGACATTTGGGAAGTGGATGCTTTCATCTTTTTTTCACGGTTTTCTTCTTGGGTTTCTGCTTTCTTTTAGATGGTCTGGTACACTGCCCAAGATGAAGCCCGTCCGAATAACACTTTTTTTCTACGTCTCCATGTTGGGTAAGTAAAATATAAGCCGTATCTGCCTCAGGTGTAATTGTTCCCGACGATATATTTTATAGACCTGGTACGTGACCTACCACGTTTACGAAGTCAATGATTTCTATAATGATTTCTATAGAGGGTCCAATATCGTACAAGCTCTGCTTCTTAGTGGGACCCTCCACTTTCATCCTCATCCTTAGTTGACTTGTATTATACGCTTTATGTATATATTAATAAAGAGAATGATATGTCTATTTCTTGAAGTTATTACAAATGATAACAACTTTGTCAAGAAACAGATCAATTACTTTTTCAATGGCACCTCATCTATGTAATTCCAAGCGCCATAAATTTGTAATAAGATTTCATCAAACACGACATGCTAGAATATCTATAATAGCCTCCTTATTTTCTTCTGAGTATCTAAAACCCCATAAGTGGTACGAGAAAATGCGTCAAGCCCCCCCCCCCCCGTTTTTATTTGTTTGTTCTTATTTGCGCTCGTCAGTTGATGAAACCCGGAAGTGACGCCAGATTTTTTTTTGCGCACCCCCCCCCTTACGGAATCCCGCCTTTACTCAACACGGTACTATGTAATGTGCTTTCACAATTTTGTTTGTTATGCTCTGTATTCACTATTCACAGCCTTCTTGATACGCGTTAATGGACACACAACAGACGATGGGTTAAAAATTGAATACCACACAGACGAAAGTAGGTACTCCATCCTCCGGTCGCTTATTCACCATGAATTATTAATCAGCATTATTGAGGGAATGTGATATTGGAGCTACTGGGAGTTGCGAAAAGAGTGAGAGATGCTTTAATTCATGAAAAATGAAATGCATCTTTGCCTTTTGTTCTCGAATAAAGTCCTGATTATTCTTGTAAAGACAATCCATCCCCTTCCAAGCAACTACTAATCATAGTCAGTCCCTTCTTTTCTCATGAGGTCTTCTGCTTCTTTCCCCTTTATACAGTAAGAAAAAAAAAGTATGATCTTTTTCCAAAATACTAATTTTTCCTCTCAGGAAAATGTCTCATTTATTTCTTTAATTAAGAAAGATTGCATTATGAATTGTCTGAAAATATCGAGTGAAAATATTCACTCTTAAAGGGAGGCAGTCCTGAGAATTTTCACCGTATGATAATCAAGAAGAGTAAAAAATATAACCTTTCACCAATTTATACACGTGGAGAGTAAACACTGTCTCTGTACGCGTTTTTTAAAAAATAATTCTTGCAAGCAATCGTGTAAGAGCCTGCGAAAAGGTGCAACGTCATTGATGTCCAACTTACTAAGTTGACAGCCGTGTCTCAGAAAACCAATTCAAGTATTCAAAATGATCATATCTGATTTTGTCATAAAATGTGACAATATGTGGTTTTATTATTTCAAGCAAAATATTTCAAGCTTATTTATATATATAGTTAATATAAAAATAGATAGTAAACATGAATCAACTAGGGAGCGTACGCATGACGAGCAGAACACGGCTGGGAAGAGTTGTACCTCGGTGACGTCTGACTCTCCGCCAAGACGTGCTCATTAGCATATTCACCATGCTGATTCACACTTTTTCAATCAAAATTTACGAGCTTATTTGATGATTTGAAAGTTTGTTTTTGGTGAAAGTAGTTCATTGGAGGTACCAACAGCAACCTATTTTTTTTTTTTTTTGAAATTCGTGAGGACTGCCTCACTTTGAAAGAGTGAATAAAAAAAAAGGTTTATAAAAAAAGCAGGGAAGTGTTACAGAGATGGAGTGTCAACTCTTCGTAATTCATGCAAACACATGTTTGGGTTCAAAGCGTTACAATGGGATGTCTAGCATTCCACTACGCTTTGAAGTCATGCTCGGCACGGCTCTAATTGCAAGACGAAGTTCGGAGACGAAGAACGCATTTCACCTTTCGTTGAGAGGAGGTTCGAGAAATGGAGTCACAGCAGTCTTATTCGCTTTGATCCCATGCTCGAAGCCGCCCCTCAAAAAATATTTGAAGTATGTGTCAAAGTGGATCTGCCGCTCAGATGCGAAAACAATTGACTCGTGTCTCATTGCATAATCACCAGCCACTTACCGAGGAAGATATGTCTTTGTGATGGTAATTACTTTTCGCTATCCCCACTTACAAACGATGGGCGGTAGACAATGGTAAAGACACGGGGGTGCGCGAATAGAAATTGCTCAAATATTGCTGAAATAGATATCAAAATTACTCGACTGTACGTGTCTGTACGCTAATCTATTATTTATAAAGAACTATACCTGACGATGATACCATATTTTGATTTAGATCCTGACTCATGTTGACGTCAGCCAATCAGCGTACGCACTGTTTCGCTTGCTTGAATGGTTTGCTCGTTTTGTATATTGTTATGTTCTTCTTGTTTCATACGTGCGGTTCTACTCCGACGAGTGCACGTCGAAAACGTTCAGTAGTATGTATATTAATTAACGCAATTTTGAAGTTTTGTACCACCAAGCATCTCTTTGGATACCATATTAGTTTCATTTGGCGGAAATAAGGAGAAAAGTGATAAAACCGGCTTTCCATGAGGGTAAAATTTCAAACACTTTCACAAAATACAGCTCAGATTTACACTTTTGCACATATTTTCGAACGGAATTGACTTTTGTTTTATATGCTTTATCATTAGGTGAAATTTCATTGCATTTGATATATAAACGAGCAGCATATACCCAATATTATGTTAGCGTTAAAAATGAATCTTCAGATTGCTCAGAAAGATGGCGGCTTCAAGCATCGAACATCAAAGGCACAAATGCCCCTGTGGAATTCTTTTGTCCATCCATAGAAAACTGACAGCTGATTGAATAATTATAGTCAGTTGTAACTCCATCTCTCGAACCTCCTTGGTTGAATTACAAGCTTTATTTTACCGTAAAATTTTTAATGAAATACTCGAATTGATTTAGAATAGTTTAGGAAAGAATTCCATGTTATAAACATGTATTTCTAGTTTCTTCGTAATGCGCAGATAAAAATGAAATGAAAATTAAGCCCTTTTAAAAACCTAATATTTTTCTATAATGCGCACATTTGTTAGTTATTTTAATCTGGTATACTTTGATCTTCAAATAAAGTACTCCGCTAAAGCGTGTTCCAGCGAGCTTTTAAACTATTTGCTGTTAAAATTGTCAGTTTTACACTGCATTTTGATTCGCTGCTCCAATTCAAGGTACACAAATTCATTGTTGCCGTCAAATTGAAAGATAGAGCGAATTGCAGTAGGGGCAAGTATTTCTAGATATGAGAGCGCTAGTCCCGATTATTGATGCTCTCTGTTGTCAAAGCACATGGGTAACACCTGTAGTTGAACGAGTTAACTTCTCGGCGGTGCCGCGCATGACTTCAAAGGAGAGCAGTAGTTGTCTCTCCTTCTCTAGCACCTCCCTGGCATGGCAAAACATTTTCTTACCGAGGTACAGGTAAACAGTTTGCTGGTTACATGATTACGTAATGAATTAATGCGTCGATATTTCTGCAAAAGAATTTCGTGTATAGTATATTAACAATGACAATGGAATTACTGGTATCCAGACAGCAACATGGTTTTTACAGCTTTCCTTAAAGAGTACATGGACTTGAAAGGCCGTGTCACACCTTTCCGGGCAAGCTAACAGGGCTTGATGAGAGGAGGGATTTTCCGAACGCAGGAGAATTTTCCGCGGGTGGACAAGAATATTTGCGAGTTTCGTACCTGTTTCTTACTTTAGATACGTACTACTTATCTTCTACTTGCGTGTATTCCGTGTGACCTGCGTGAGAGCTTTGAAACCGATCCGTTTTCTGTTACGAGCGACTTACAGGTACTGAGATTTACCTGCGTTGAAGTTGCCTGCGAGGTGCTGCAGGTAAGGACCTCATACTGGTGTTTTGCGTGTACCTCTTGCAAGCGAACCCCCATGACTCACTCGGAGCAAGTTTTGAGCATGCTCAAAGAGTCTAAGGGAGAGCCAGGGCGCGTAGCAGCTGCTGTGGCTCTCTCTTCTTTTTCTTATTTTGCTGGTACCTAGTTTCATTTTGTTGATTCGAGTGTTATTGAACATTTGTATATACCCCACTGACGCTGCAGGACCAGTTTCTGGTCAAATTGTCAAGTATTTTGTCCTGTAAGTACCTTCAAGTCTGATCACTCTGTTGTAGGCAAGTACCTGCATGCAGAAGCCATGTTCTAGCTACACTTCGTACACTACCAGTGGCAGTCTATCTCTGTGCGGTCAAGTGCATCTCCTATTCATTTAACAATAAGAAGGTTGAATACTTGGCCATCTTGTAGTGTACAGCATACAAGCAGCTATAGTAGCCATGTTCTAGCTACACCTTTGTACACAGCCAAAGTGACTTTGTGTTTAGTGGTCAATTTCACTGTTATCAAATGCTTTGTGCGTACCGTACTGATGCTGTTTATGAGTCATTTCTGGTGGAATTATCTCGCGTTTTTGTTTCTTAAGCAATTTGAACTTATGATTACTTTGTAGCAGGCAGGTAATGTGCAGTAGTCATGTTTAATTAAGCCCATATCTGATACACAGCCAATGATTATACTCTGTGATTTGGGGTTATTTTGTATTACTCAGTTGACAGTGAAGACAAATATTGATATACTGCTATTTTTGTGATAGCACAATAAGGCCTATTTTGACCAAAATGCATTATTCATGACCTTATGTCCCATCATGCATTACGATGCTTTGCGTGTTAAACCTATGGAGCACGAAGATGAATGTGGTAGTAGTCGTTAGTATAAAAATATTACGGAAAATGACAAGGTTCAATTTCTTAGATAATTGGCTGATGTATAGACGAATATCCTTTGTGTACACACATGAAAAATAAAAGAAATTCATCCTTGTCATTCTGAGAAATACTCATATGAATACATAATTAGGCATGACATTTTGAAATTGGCAGTTATTAGACTTGTGACGACAGGCACTTCGCCGTTGTAAATGCATAATGCATACTTCATTGTTTGTGTGTGTGTGTGTGTGTGTGTGTGTGTGTGTGTGTGTGTGTGTGTGTGAGTGTGTGCGTGTACGTACGTTGCGTATACACTGTCGTACATGTATAATACGTACGAGTGCGATGCATTCGTTTCGTGCAAACGCTTCCTACTGCAGTTTTAATAATCCTTCATACTTTCGACTTTACGAAGTATTGCAAACAGCGACAAAATAGTAATAGAAATGTACCCTAATATACTCGGTACATCATGCACAAAATAGAGACGATACATTGCAAAAGAGCTATTGCTCTTTGGCATTACGATCGTTGCACGACTGCTGGGTTTGCACAGGACGCATCCATAGTTTACAGGCACAAACCCATGTTGGTCGTAACGGAGTCCGCATACGCCAAGACTAATACAGGCACCACGGCACTGCAACAACACAGGGCCTATGGAACAGCGCGGGCGTGTTGCATGTAGTAGTCTTGGCACAGACTTCTCTATGACCAACAAGGGTTTGTGCCAGCAAATGCATACATGCAGGCATAGCCGTCATCGCATCGTGCCAAAGCTTGATTTGTGCATGAGCTTGCCATAATTGAGAAAGTTATCAACTTGTGTAAAACGCTCACATGATCAACGACCATAATACTGGCAGTTTGACTGGAATAACCTACAGTATATAAAAACTGTTTTTTAATTCTCATACTCGCCTTTGGATGTTCACTCTCTCTTGGATTACAGTGATTAAAAGAATGTGGCTTGTTTTGTAAACTGCAACTCAACCCCACCCTCCACAATACTTTCTTTGTTGTTGCGTGAATTGCTCAATTTAACCATTCGTGACCATGGGTATGCAAGTGTGTATCATTAGTTAAGACTGGACTTTGATGGGCATTTTGGCGGCGATACACCCACACAGACACACCGTACTCAAACACAGGCAAACGCGTAAAAGTTTTGCGGCGAAATCAAACACTCGTCGATAATTTTCAGTTTTACAACTAACGACTGGGACACGTCTAAGCCCAGCGATGCCCGTTGATGCGCCACCACGCGACGGGTCTTAGAAAACGGCCAAATACGGCTAAAATTCAAAATAGCATTATATCAATATTTGTCCTCACTGGTTCAGCAAGCTAACAATAATGTTCTAGCTATAACCAAACCTTTGTAATCAGCCAAGTATTCTGTGTATACCATATCAAATACACTGTTTATAACCGCAGAGGTCAGTGAAAGTCACGATGGCAATCATCCATGTGTTATATACTACACTTCTACTGGGATTTATACTGTGTTCATGGAATAGATCGGCATGCAACATGAAATATGTTGGTAAGAGGATATTGAATTATCAGATACCTTCTTCGACATGTAGCTTTCAGCTTCAGCTGATAGATTGTGGGGACATTCATCCAAACCCCGGCCCTATCGATCAAGATAAACAAGGTCAAGGAAGGTATGAGGTCACTTCTCTTTCGTTAACACTCACACTCATAAGCCAATTTATGATTCTGAAACATTGTATAGATTAAATGGTCACAATTTCCGATTGGAACCATCAGTATGGTCCACATTAAGGGAGCTAGGTATATGTCGACGCCGAACTCGCCGTTGTAGAAAAGGCGGAAGATGTCGACGTCGACAACACCAAGAACAGCTTCGAAATCAAACTGCACGTGTGACTTTTGCACTATGGAATGCAAGATCTCTTAACAACAAAACTCACGTTCTATGCGACTTCATCATCGGAGATCACATTGACATTATGGCCATTACTGAGACTTGGTTCACCGGCGATGAGCGAGATCATATTGCTCTTGCTCAATAATCTTCAACACTTCCGAACTATTCCTGGTATCACCGGCCGCGTCTGGGACGTACAGGTGGTGGTGTGGGAGTCTGCCTTAAGAAAACCTTTAACATCAAACAGCATGAAACAACGACAAACTTTGTCTCATTTGAACATATCGATCTGCTAGTGACATCTCGGAAGCAAACACCATTACGTATAGTGGCATAGGCGCCGGAAGTGGGGGGGGGGGGGGGCGGCCGCCCCTCGATCCAAAAAGTGGGGGGGGGGGGTGGGAAAAACGCATTTTTGTCCCCCCAACCCCCTCCCCCCCCCCCCCCAAAAAAAAAAATAGTAAAAATAAATGAATAAACAAAGAAAATAAAATAAATATGTATATATATATGTATAAAAGGGAAAAAATATGGCTACAAACGGCAGCTTTTGGACTGTAAAAATAATGTCAAAATTTTCACGCTCGCTCGCATCCAGCAGTTGAGCCCGGTGCGCCTCCCCCTTAATTTCTAAAGCGAAAAACATAGCTTCGACGGCAGTTGTTGGACTCTAGAATGTCAAAATTTTGAAGCTCGCTCGCATTGAATCGTTATGCCATTCTCCTAATGTTGCTGACAGTAATTGCCAGTAGTTGCGCCCGATGCCCCACCCCTTAATTTCCAAAGCGAAAGATTAATATAGCTACAAACGGGAGTTTTGGGACTGTAAAATGTCAAAATTTTCAAGCTCGCTCGCTTCGCTCGCTCGCATTGAATCGTTATGCCATTCTCCTAATGTTGCTGCCAGTATAAAATAATTGCTAGCAGTTGCGCGCGATACCCCCCCCCCTTAATTTCCAAAGCGAAAGGTATATAGTTACAAACGGGAGTTTTGGGACTGTCACATGTCAAAATTTTCAAGCTCGCTCGCTTCGCTCCCTCGCATTGAATCGTTATGCCACTCTCCTAACGTTGCTGCCAGTAATTGCCAGCAGTTGCGCCCGATGCCCCCCTTAATTTCCAAAGCGAAAGATATAGCTACAAACGGGAGTTTTGGGACTGTAAAATGTCAAGATTCTCAAGCTCGCTCGCTTTGCTCGCTCGCATTGAATCCTCATGCCATTCTCCTAATGTTGCTGCCAGTAATTGCCGGCAGTTGCACCCGATGCACCGCCCCTTTAATTTCCAAAGTGAAAGATATAGCTACAAACCCCAGTTTGGGGACTGTAGAATGTCAAAATTTTCAAGCTTGCTCGCTTCGCTCGCTCGCATTGAATCTTTATGCCATTCTCCTAATGATGCTGCCAATAACTGCTAGCAGTTGCGCCCGATGCGCCCCCATTTATTTCCAAAGCGAAATATATTGCTACAATTAAAACTCCAGTTTTGGAACTGTAGACGCAGTATGGCGCGCCAGAAGGGAATCAAATATTTATGTTCGACACCAACTAAAAAACAATTTCATCAAGTAAAATTTCATTCCACAAAAATATATTCGACAAACTATGTATTTGATAAAAGTTATATTCAACAAAATATGTATTTGACAAAAATATATTCAAACAAAATATATATTTGACAAAAAATATATAGGTTTGACAAAAATATATTCGACAAAATATATATTTGACAAAAAAGTATACATTTCACCAAAATATATTTCACAAAAAATATATTTGACCAAAAATATATCGACAAAATATACATTTGACAAATATATATATATATATATATATATATTTCACCAAAAATATATTTGACACAAAATATGTTTGACCCAAAATATATTTGACCAAAAATATATCTGACGAAAATATATTCGACAAAATATATTCATTTCAACAAAAATATATTAGACCCAAAATATATTTGACAAAGAGTGTTTCACATACATGGCTTTCCATACTTTCGAGAAAAAAAAATCATTCGATGAACGAAAAACCATTGCATGAAAATGCATTTCATGAGCTGAAATACGTTTCATGACAAAATACGTTCGACAAAACGAGTGCGCAATATTCGCTGTACCAAGCTGACCTCTGCGACTTGTCTACATGCAGCGCAACACGTACGCATGCATACACTGCACGTGTACCATAACTAGCACACTACAGCAGTACGGCGAACTTCCTGCTGACAATGAATGCCTGTGGAGAGTAATCGTGATCGCGTGAATAACTGCAGTCAGCAACGTAATGATACTGACCTGTATGACAGGAACTCTAATTCTCAGTCTCATGGGGGGGGGGGGGGGTAGAACAACTAGCAATCTATATTTCATGATGAGTTACATATTACTCCAGGCTAGAACTTAAGGCATATAACCTTGTTTTTTTATGATGTCTATGATGGTCCCCCTTATTTAAAAGCCACCATAACGTGTAACGTTAACGTTAGACAGCGTAAGCTGTGACTCATAATAGTCATATGGGCGCGAGTAGAAACAACCACAACTAAGTCAACGTTGAATTCAACGCTTCCCCAGCATGTCTGATTTAATTCAAATTTATGTGAGTGATTGGGAATAAGATAGGCCTAACGTTACTATAAAGGAATCCCTGAAATTTTGGTGGAATTTGGTCGAGTGAAATTGGAGATATCTTCTTGCCTCTTGGATACGATACTGCATTACCGTTTACTAGCGCCGGAATCTGTCTCTAAGAAGCCCAACGGCAACGAGAAGAGACAGATCTCATCGGTCTATGACAGTTTGTGTCTCATTCTGACCAACCTGGGGTTGCTGAGGCTGAGCCCGTGGGGCCGGTGCGGTGCCGGTGGTTGAGCCTGAGCCTATTATAGCCTGAGTCTGTGGTCTTGCCCTGCCTTGGCCTGCTTGATGTTTAATAATGTTGGAGACCGGATCGTCATGGCAGACGCTGCCGCTGAATCAGTAACCCCAGCGCGGTGCGGCGGGGCGCTGTACCAGTAACGTGTTGGGGTCGCTGCTGCGGTTACTGCCGCTGATGTTGCTCTGCTCGTGCTAAGTTTGTAATAGTCTCCAAGTATGTCCGACCGGGCGACCTGATCCCGATCTCGCGCTCGAGCTCGTCATCTCACTGGCAATGGCGGAGCTGAATCTCTTGCATAACGCCATCGAGATAATTCCTACTCCCCAGAATTACAGAAGAGTTGGAAGTCATTGCCCAGTCTTGAGCTAGATCGACATCAAAATCGCTAAAGCTGTAGCGCGCGTACCACTCGAGCATCTCACCGATAACGGGCTAGCGAGCGCGCGCGGCTGTGCATGCTCATGCAATTTGCAGACTGATGGTGTACACCACAGTGTACACGCAACGACACGTGCAGTGTAAGCATGCGCTGCGCTGTATTGTCATCAAATGACTTTTCATTCATGGAATGATTTTTTGTTCATCGAATGATTTTTTTGTTCATCGAATGATTTTTTTGTTCATCGAATGATTTCTTTTCGTAAAAGTATAGAACGCAATGTATGTAAAACACTTTTTGTCAAATATATTTTGGGTCTAATATATTTTTGGTGAATAACATATATGTATGTATTTTGTCGAATATATTTTGGTCAGATATATTTTTTGGTCAAATATATATTTTGTCAAATGTATTTTGGGTCAAATATATTTTTGGTGAAATATATTTTTGGTGAAATATATATTTTATTGGTCAAATATGTATTTTGTCGAATATATTTTTGGTCAAATATATTTTTGGTCAAATATAATTTTGGTCAAATATATTTTGGTGAAATATATATATTTTTTGTCAAATATATAATCTGGTCAAACCTATATATTTTTTGTCAAATATATATTTTGGTGAAACCTATATATTTTTTGTCAAATATATATTTTGTTTGAATAATTTTTGTCAAATACATATTTCATTGAATATATCTTTTATTTGTCGAATATATTTTCATTGAATGAAATTTTACTTGATGAAATGGTTTTTTAGTTGGTGTCGAAAATAAATATTTGATTCCCCTCTGGCGCGCCATAGTAGAATATCAAAATTTTCAAGCTCGCTCGCTTCGCTCGCTCGCATTTTATTGTTATGCCATTCACCTTATGTTGCTGACAGTATATAATTTTCGATCGTTTCACACCGTCATTCCATAATCCATGTAAGAACTAGAAATGTCGCTTTGGCGACTGGTATGCCTCCGCCATAATGCATGACTTTCCCAATAGGTCTAGATAGTACAATTGTACATGTGGACACTGTGTGATTACATTTTCACAAAATTGGCAAAATATTGGAATGACAAGTTTGTCACAAATGTGTTGAATGTTCACCTTCCTTGACGTAGGTTTAATTGGATGAATAGGAGAGCATGTATCTAGGGATTTAAGGACTTTAACTTGACTTCGACCCATTTATACATTTAGGCATTGAGTAATTTTCAAGGTACAGGTGTGGAGAAAAAGTGCAATTTCTGAATTGAATAGTAAATTGTTACCATTTTCATCTGGCCCTTGACCCTAAAATTCATAAGATAATTACTTTCAGGTAGAACATGCATAATATGTACTAAGTTTCAAGATAACTTGAGGAAAAAGTTAGTTCAGCACTTTCACTTGATCTTTGACCTTTTGACCTTTGAGGCAAAAAGAGAATTTATATTAGGTTACACACGCATACACCAAGTGTAAAAAAATAACCCTGCTGGCATTGCATAAATATGAGGGTAATAGTAACATTTTGAAGTCTTGCACTTGACCTTTGACCCCTGACCTTTGACCCCATGAACCCTACATTCTCTAGATAATCACTTCCAGTCAGTACATGTATATACTATGTTCCATGAAGATACCTTGAACAATTTTCCAAGGTACGGAGAAAAAAAAGAAGTTTTAATATTTTTACTTGATCTTTTGACCTTTGACCTTTGACCTCATGACCCAAACTTTCACCAGAGAATCTTAATTGGGTAATACATGTATACACTAAGTTTCAAGAAAATCTCTTCAGGCATTCAATAGATATGGTGGAAATAGTGAAATTTTATGTATTTGACCCTGACCTTTTGACCTTTGACCTTTGACCTCATGACCCAAACTTTCACCAGAGAATCTTAATTGGGTAAAACATGTATACACTAAGTTTCAAGAAAATATCTTCAGGCATTCAATAGATATGGTGGAAATAGTGAAATTTTATGTATTTGACCTTGACCTTTTGACCTTTGACCTTGAGCATGTGCACCCAAAAGTTGATAGGCACAACTTCACCCCCTAATACACATACATTAGGATACCTCAACAGGTTTCGATAGTTACCTTGTCCACAAATTTCATTACGGACGGACGGAAGGACGGAAGGACGGACGGACGGACGGACGGACGGACGGAAGGACGGACGGACGGACGGACAACCCGAAAACATAATGCCTCCGGCACCACTTCGTGGCGGAGGCATAAAAACTTACAATGGTCCTCAATGACTGCGTTGTTGAATGTATCACATTCCGTAATGTATTGTAGTCCCATTATTGCTCACGCACACACGCACAAGCATACAGACCGTCAAAATTACTTCATGGTTCCCCCCATGTTTCGACCCACCGTACGCCACTTTACATATATTATATATATATATATATATATATATAATAGATGTGTGTGCGCGCGCGCGCGCGCGTGTGTGTGTGTGTGTGTGTGTCCCATTATTGCTCACGCACACACGCACAAGCATACAGACCGTCAAAATTACTTCATGGTTCCCCCATGTTTCGACCCTCCCTACGCCACTTTACATATATTATATATATATATATATATATATATATATATATATATGTATATATATATATATAATAGATGTGTGTGTGCGCGCGCGCGCGTGTGTGTGTATATATTGTGTAACATATGCATGGTCTAATCTTGAGCCCCCTCCAATGTTTGCCCCCCCCCCCCCAATCCAAAACTGCTTCCAGCGCGCCTGTCTAGTGGTAATCTACAGACCTCAGCGGATGGATCTGACAGATAGCATCTTCATAGACGAGTTTACAACATTCTTAGAACAGATGTTGATATGTCGTCATCCCATAGTCATTGCTGGTGACTTCAACTTCCACGTTGACTCTGGTAACACCAGCATTTTTTTTTTTAAACTGTCACAGCATTCAATCTCCAGCAGCTAATAACATTTCCTACTCACCAGTCGGGCCGTACACTAGATCTTATCCTCTCCAGGTCAACGGATGATTTCATTGACAACATCAGTCCTCACAGATATCTTCCCTCTGATCATATCGCAGTCAAGTGTTCACTCGACGTCTAAGCCAGAACCGATGCGTCTTCATGTAAAAATGCGGAAACTACGTAACATTGATCGGCTACACGTCACTTCCGGTTGACTGGAGTGAAAACAAACAGCTTGCAAGCGGTAAGCCATGCCTGCATAATGCGCATACTGCATGCTGTGCATGTGCGACGCGTATACTAGTAATTTATGTGCAACTCTACGCAGACATGGGGACTGTTTTTATGCCTCCGCCACGAAGTGGTGCCGGAGGCATTATGTTTTCGGGTTGTCCATCCGTCCGTCCTTCCGTCCGTCCGTCCGTCCGTCCGTCCGTCCTTCCGTCCGTCCGTCCGTCCATCCGTCCTTCCGTCCGTCCGTAATGAATTTTGTGGACAGGGTAACTACCAAAACCTTTTGAGGTATCCTAATGAAACTTGGCATGTATGTGTATTAGGGGGTGAAGTTGTGCCTATCAACTTTTGGGTGCACATGCTCAAGGTCAAAGGTCAAAAGGTCAAGGTCAAATGCTTAAAATTTCACTATTTCCCCCATATCTATGCCATGCCTGAAGATATTTTCTTGAAACTTAGTGTATACATGTATTACTCAATCTAGTGAAAGTTTGGGATCATGCGGTCAAAGGTCAAAGGTCAAAAGGTCAAATAAAAAATGTTAAATTTCACTTTTTTCTCCGTATCTTGGAAATAGTTCAAGGTATCTTCATGGAACATAGTATATATGCATGTACTGACTGGCAGTGATTAGCTAGGGGTCAAAGGTCAGGGGTCAAAGGTCAAGGGCAACACTTCAAAATTTTACTATTTCCCTCATATTTGTGCAATGCAGCAGGATTTTTTTTTTAACTTGGTGTATGCATTTTTAACCTGATAGTGATTCTCTAGAAAGTTTTGTTTTTGTTTTTGTTTTTGTTTTTGTTTTTGCCAAAAGGTCAAAAGGTCAAAGATCAAGTGAAAGTGCTGAACTTACTTCTTTCTCCATATCTCGGAAGTGGCTCAAGTTATCATGAAACTTAGTACATATTTATGCATGTTCTGCTTGACAGTAATTCTCTTATGAGTTTTAGGGTCAATGGCCAGATGAAAATGGAACAATTTACTCTTCAATACAGAAATTACATTTTTTTCTCCATACCTTGAAACTTACTCAAGGCATAAACTTATGAAAGGGTCAAAGTCAAGTTAAAGTCCTTCAATCCCCAAATACGTGCTCTCCTATTCATCCAATTAAACCTATGTCACTTTTGTGACAAATATGTCATTTTGATATTTTGCCAGTTTTGTGAAAATGTAATCACACATTGTCTACATGTACTATAGATCTATTAGGAGAATCATGCATTATGGCGGAGGCATACCAGTCGCCATAGCGACATTTCTAGTTCATTATTCATTTTGTCATTTGTGCCATCATTCATGAAATACATGCATCATGTCTTGCCAGCAATATTCTAATAATCTGGATCCTGTCGATCGATCGGTCCCGGTATTTTGCCAAGTTGAAGGCAGTCGGACTGAACCTGTGCTCGTATGAGATCGCGGCAGGACTCTGGATCAACGACCCGACAAAATGGCCAGATGTGCAGTAGAACCTCTTTGAGTAGGCCCTACCCCGATATCTACGCTTACTTAGTACCTCATAGAAACTTCTGGTAGGTCTATAGGCCTAACGTTAGTACTGTAGTAGGCTTAGGGTAGGGCCTAATTTAGGGTAGGCCTAGGGCCTAATCCTGCCGCCCGCACAGCTACAGTAGTACAGCTTGCGCTAGCGCTATGCTCGCGGGGCGCCCCGGCAGAAAACACGTACAGCGTTACCACTCCAGGCTCACGCGACTGTTTGTTTTCACTCCACCGCTATCCATGACCCCGTGACACGCAAAACACCCGGATATCCGACCATGAGAATTGACGACTTCCGTGACGATGTACGTCAGTCTCAGATCTGTGTGAGTCCATCTTCCAGCATGAATGATCGTATTGACCAGTTCGAGACTGTCTTATCTTCGCTTCTGGACAAATATGCTCCCTCCATATCCAGAACAGTACGATGTCGACCAGATTCACTGTGGTTTAACGATGAACTTCGTGAAGCTAAACGACAACTGAGACGACTTGAACGTAAAGTATTTTCATTACATGCAATGGTCATAGATAGAGAGAATTTCAAAAGGGCTTGTCATCGGTACAACACCAAATTGACCTCTGAAAAAAAAAGAAATATCATAGGGAGCAGTTAAGGGGGTGTAATGCTCGTGATTTGTTTAAAAAAGTAGAGAAAATGTTACAGCCAACTGCTCTTCAAAACCTTCCTTCTGCTAAAGAACAAGACGATTTGCTTCCACAACGTTTTCTGAACTACTTCTGTGATAAAGTAAGTAATATTACTGCAGAACTTCAGTCGTTACACAATAATTCAAACACCTGGCTGTATGAAGAGTCCACGCACTGTTGCTCTTCATTTGAATCCTTTAAAGCTCTTTCTGAGAGCGAAGTTGTGAAAGTTATCACTGCATCGTCATCAACAACATGCAGTCTTGATTTAATCCCAACATCGTTACTGAAGAAATGTCTTCCTGAATTGGCTCCTGTCATGACAGGTATCCAATGGGTTCAAGAATGTAGCCAATTGGAAGCGCTGAAATGAGTCACTTGTGCCTGCATTAATTTCTCACTGACATACACGGCCTGACGTCACAATGTTTACACTAGCAGTGCGCACTCAATCAGTTGTTACAAGTGCGTCGCGCGCTACTATACACGCTGTCAATCCTGTAAACAACTTCAAGTTCGGGCTGCCGGCCGGCCTTTCTTGTGCATAACATGTGGCGTACGTATACTAGTACTCTTGTACGTACAGTACTTACATGTATGCGGGATGTCCGAGTGCGACGTGCGTAAATGTTTGGGACGAACATCTTCGGACATCTTGACTCTTGAGCGAGTGCTACATGTAGCTGACTGGTATTGACCCACAAAGGTACGTGAAAAATTCTGTTAGTTTTCGACCCATTTTATAAAACAAATGATGCACAGGATTATTTCGTGGCGTAAGTGGAGATGCAGCTCACTACGCTACATCTCCACTAACGCATTCTATCCTGTGTATCATTTGTATATTAACTAATCATTTGATATTGGTCGTTTTCCTTCGCAGTTCAAATGTGCAAATATTTTGCCTAAACTCAAAGGCGCATCCAATGATCCAGATGACTTGACAAATTATAGACCTATTGCCAACCTCAAGTTTTTTTGCAAAATTATTGGAGAAAGTAGCAGCATCACAGTTATATGAGTATTTGAACAGATTTGATTTGCATGCTAAATTACAATCGGGGTACCGGCAATTCCATAGTGTGGAAACCGCCCTGATAAGAGTTGTTAATGATATTCTTGTTTCTCTTGACAGAGGCGAAGAGGTTATACTGGTACTGTTAGATTATTCCTCAGCTTTTGACACCATAAATCACGATATAATTGTTACATAGGTTGTCCCAAAGATTTGGCATTCGAGGCACAATTAAAAGCATCACACAAGGACTTTCACGCCTCGTTAGACCTTTAAGACTCAGATCTTTTTCTTTGTGCGAGGAAAGGCACTCACATGGTTTAAGTCTGTAATACCTGTTTGGACGTACTCAAAAAGTTGTGATAGGAGAAAATGAGTCTACTGACCATGTAGTTACTCACGGTGTTCCCCAAGGATCTCTACTAGGTCCGGTTTTGTTTTCATTGTACACATCTCCTTTGGAAACCTTAATCAATTCATTTGGTGTTCGAAATATGTTTTACGCCGATGATACCCAGCTGTTTTTAGCTTTGAACAAATCTGATGTTGAGAATGTAATCCCACAAATTGAATCCTGTATCAGAGCGATAAAGGAATGGTCGATACTCAGTGGGCTGAAGTTGAACAGTGCCAAAACAGAATTTCTCCATAATCTCTTCGCGTTTTCGAGCTGTAGAATCTATACAGTCTCTTGATTTTGAGGGTACTACAATCCATGCAGCACACATTTGCAGAAATTTGGATGTAATATTGGATGATAAATTGCTCATGGAAAATTTTGTGTCGCAAAAAAATGTCGCTCTGCTTCATTCGCACTTTACAAAATTGGGAAAATTCGAGAGTTAATTGACAAACACACCGCAGAACAACTAGTTCATGCTTTTGTCATGTGCCACCTTGATTTTTTTAATGATTTGCTATATGGATTTTGTGTCGCAAAAAAATGTCGCTCTGCTTCATTGGCACTTTACAAAATTGGGAAAATTCAAGAGTTAATTGACAAACACACCGCAGAACAACTAGTTCATGCTTTTGTCATGTGCCACCTTGATTTTTTTTAGTGATTTGCTATATGGATTGCCGGTCAAACAGATACGGAGATTACAATCAGTACAAAACTCTGCTGCACGAGTAGTATCCAAAATCAAGAAACATGAAAAAATTTCACCAGTTTTATGAAGCTTACACTGGCTTCCAGTGAAAAATCGGATTAAGTTTAAGATACTGTTATTAGCATTTGAATGTTTCCATATGTTTGCTCCACATTATCTAAGCGAGCTACTTCAAATCTACACACCAGAGAGAAACCTACGATCAAAAAGTAAATATTTGTCTGTTATTCCAAACAGAAGAACCAAATATTTCGGAGAACTAACATTCGCTTTTAATGCCCCTACCTTATGGAATAATTTACCTCAGAAATCAAGACAAATCACTGATATAAATGGATTCAAGTCTGCCTTGAAAACGCATTTGTTTACGGTGTTGGCAAACATGAAACTCGGTACCATCACTGTAATTGGAATTGTATGTTTTTGTTACGATCTTTTAATTTTTTGAGCGCATAGGGACATTATCACTATGTGTTATGCGCTAAGCACTGTCCATTATTGTTATTATTATGCTCAAGGCCTTATACCGCATCTGGTGGTGTTGGGGGGGGGGGGGTGGTAGCCGCCAGACGCCCTCAAGGACCCAACTCTTACCAGCTAGGCTACCCTAGCTGAAAAAGTGACCTCATAAAACCCACTGGAACTTGTTTTTTACACTTACAGAGTAAATACATGACCGTTGCCAAACGCTTTAAGTGGTGGGGTGTAGCCTCCAGACGCCCTCAAAGACCCAATTTTACCAGCTAGGCTAGCCCAGCTGAAAATGCAACCCCATGAAAACCACTGGAACTTGTTCTTCACACTTACAGGAGAAATGCATGACCATTGCCAGACGCTTTAAGTGGTGGGGCGTGGCCCCCAGACGCCCTTAAAGACCCAATTTTACCAGCTAGGCTAGCCTAACTAGAAAAGTAACCTCCTGTAACCCATTTGAACTTGTTCTTTACACTAAAAGGATAAATGAATAGTTGTTGCCAAACGTTTTAGGTGTTGGGGCTCAGCCGCCAGACGCCCACAAAGAAACAGTTTTTCCAGCTAGGGTAGCCTACCTGAAGAGCATATACCCTAGACAAATCCACATGTATTCCTCCAGGGTAAAGCTGTAAAAGGAAGTTTTCACGGGGGATAGGGGTCGTTTTCAATGCGCTTCAGTCACGTTTTACGCGTTGCTACCGCGTTAGAGCTACGAATGCAACGTAATACGTTCGTGAATTTTGATTTAATCAAATCAAGATATGCCGCACTTTTCGATTTGAGAATCGCCGCCTAATTAGACGGGGGTACTAAATATATCATAAGATTTATAGGTTTAAGAATGTTTCTTATGAGAAACGCATACCGTATTCACAACGGATCGCGTTTGCGTAGCGAGACGATTGACTATGACTGTGTCATTTATTCGCCTTTGAGGAAAAAACAAATTGTAGCCATATCTACGCTAAATTAAAAAAGAAAAAACAATGTTTGTTACAACATCTAGTGACGTCGGTGTGTTGCATAAAACAAACTTGTCCAAGGAAACATGTGTCGGTGAAATACGAGGCGCAGTATCAAACCGTCTTCGCCTCATCAAATACGGGACCTCTGTCTTTCACATCGTACAATGATATTTTTACCATCACACTCGTGACCATCCACTTTTCCATGTTTTCTATCATAATGATTGCCTTTTTGGTTGCTCAGTGTTTCGACTCAGTGTTTCGAACCGACTCTATGCTTCCCTACTACGCGTACACACACAAACATGTACACACATTCGCACACAATCTACAGATACACCCTAGCAGGCCCATGCATGTCGTTTGCTTTTATAAGATGTAAACATAATCTTATAGGGCCCACATCATGCTTGGTTCTTACAACTATCTGAAGCAGCATTCAAACAAAATACAGTGCATGTATAGTATACCGTATTTGTATTTTTTTAAATCGCAGAATCCATCTCGGACTTCTTAAAAGACGAAGGCATTCACAAATCGAAATTTGTAAGTACCAATGATACGTGTCTTGTTTGTGAGCAAAATTCAATGGCCACATTTGCAATCAAGATTGTACTCAAATGTTTCTTATGCATCCGTCAAGAAATGTTGCCGGAGGCATTGTGTTTGCTAGTTTCCGTCCGTCCGTCGGTAATCAATTTTATCGACTTTAAAACTTTAAAATTCTGTGAGGTATCCTCATGGAAATTTCGCATATATATATATATATATATGAGTGTTAAGGTTGCGGCTATTAACTTCTTGGTGCACGTACTCAAGACCAAAGGTCAAATGTTAAAGGTCTAGGTCAAATTTTCAAAATTTCACTATTTCTTCCATCTATGGAATGGGTAAAGGTATTTTCTTGAAACTTAGCACTTTACCAAATTAAAATGAAAATTTTCGTAGGAAAGTATAGGCCTGGGGTTAAAGGACAAGTGAAAAGGCTGAATTTCTCTTTTTCTCCATTCTTTCTCCATAAATGGCTTTTTTAAAGGAATCCACTCCCAAATTTTATCAACTTCAGAAGAAAGCAAAGCAAAGCAACAAAAAAAAAAAAGTCCCCGCAAAACATAACACAAAATAATGATCAAATTTGGATGAGAAATAAGAAGGAATTTGTGACATACTGAAATTTCAAATTGAAAAACAAAACCAAACAAAACCTTATTACCAGTCGTTACGAAAAATCAAATCAGCAAGCAGATGATGTTCTGCTGTAATCTTTGATTTCTTATTCCTTTCATATACGAAAATGACAAAGATGTGACATTTCAGCTATGTATATAGAACATTTGCCTTAACCCTAACTTACCTGGGCTATTTTTGGAGCTTAAATTCCTGGGGGGGGGGGGGCATTATGCCCCCCCCCCATAAGTTCTCGGCCATCGAAGGTCCGATGAACGTGAAACTCGGTACAAATATGAAGTAACATATGACGAACAAGGTTCTGGTATTAGTTTTTTTTTATCTTTTTTAATTTACATAATTAATCTGATGACGTCATATGCACATTTTCAGACGATTTTCATGAAAATGGCTGTTTCAGCAGTTGAATGTAGTAATTGCGTAGTATTGTTATATCTTTCGGTGAAATATAACTATTCGATGTAAAATCCAAAACAGATCACCTACAATTAGGGGTTTTACTGCAATAAATTTGCATAGATCATGCAAATAAGTAGTAAGAGCATAAAGTATAGGGAATAGTCTTGTGTGGAGAAAACCTGCCAAAGATTGTAGATAATGGCTGTTATTTGGTACATGAGTTGTGGTCAACCAAACTTTATCAAAGTGAGGTATAAAACATAACTAAATTACTCACTAATTTGCATAAATTATGCAATTATGTTAATATGTTACTTTCCACATCCTGGAAGTTGTTTGTTTACTCATTGGATTAGCTGACACTTTAATCCCCTGCAGATTTGTTTTATCATAATCCCCTACCCTGAACGAGCCTAGGACTTCCAATTCGAAGCCTGATTTTCCTCAGTGTACAGACGTGTTTGTAAGATTCCTTTTCTTTGTTGTTTTCAACATTGTAACTATCATTTTCCTTTATTTCAAATTTCTTATGTAATCCTTTGTTTTTAATTCTTATGTATTTTGTATTCTTTATTCATGTTTAATCTTGTCTTATGCTTTTGAAGTCTAAGTGTGGCATAAAAAAGTCATCAACTGCTAAAAAGATTACAAAAAGAAGGAAATCAAAGAAGCTTGATTTGAAGTGTGTTAGCCAGGTATTAAATGCTTACAATGTAATATGTACAAAAATATGCTTTTTGTCTGACCTTCGATTAGTTATTGCAATATAGAAGTATAACTATAGGTACCCCGGGGTAGATTTGGTATCAAAATGCTCAGGAGACTTGAGGCGAAAAAGTCATGAAAGAGGAGCGTGAAATTTTGAGCGGTTTGGACGCACCGTTAAAAAAAACGCAAGGGGGGGGGGCATAATGCCCCCCCCCCCCCCACGTAAGTTAGGGTTAAAGCCACCCAAACTAAACATAAAGCAAACAAATGTTACCTCTGATATATTTTGGTATCGGTATATGTTGCTTTTACCTGTTTTAACTAAAAAAAAAATATTTTCATGAATACATGAAAAATAGTGAGGGCATGAAATCATCAATTTCGTCATTTCGATTTTCATCAGGACTGATCAAGAAATGTTTCCGAAGTGAAATTCCAAAATGTCATATCTTCCTTATTTTTTATCCATACGATTTTGTCACTTTCGGATATTTTTGTGGGGAACATTTTCTCTTTCTTTTGGAGTTTTATTTTTGTGGTGGATTTCACCTTTAATTTTTTTGTCATGAAACTTTTTATAGATTCATATACTGCCTTCCGTCAATATTCTTGGGACTTTGCCCATCATTGGGTCGAAGGTCAACGATCAACGGACTAGGTCAAATTGTCAAATTTCACTATTTTTCCCTCTAACTTCACAATGTCTGAAGGCGTTTCGTAAAACTTAGTGTATGTTGTACCAAATAAACATAAGCTGGTAAAGTTTTGGGCCATGGGGTCGATGGTCAAACTTTAAGTGAAAATTCTAGATATTCATTTTTTCTCCAAATCTCCAAGATGGCCGAAGATTTCTTGAAACTTAAAAAAATCAACGTACTAAATGACAGTGATTCTCTTGTGAATTTTCGGGCCATGGGGTAAAAGGTCAAGGGTAAAAACTCAGGTTAAATTACTAAAATTCTATTTCATAATGCTTCAATTACACTTTCCTCTACACTTAGAAATCATTCAATTTATAAACTTAACCCGTTTCATACGGGAACCTGGTGGCTTGTGTATTAAAGTATGGTGAACGAGAAAAAAAGGACGATATTCATAAACAAGGTGATTACATTTCTGGAAAGCTTAAGTCTCTAGGAATATGAATAATCAATTTCAGAAGGTAAAAGTGTCTCCAGAACGATGGAGAGATGGTGTTTTTAGACCCTTTTTAGACCACCAGAACCCGATCTGACGGCGAAATTTTGGTGACCAAAATTATGACGTCACGAATTGTGCGCTGTGCTACCACTCCATCCACACAGTGGGCTCCGTCTATGGAGGGCCGTTGCGGAAGTGGTTGGTTTGGGGCATACGTATGGAGAGGCAGTGTGCCCGTTTCCATGTATGCCCCAAACGAGTTGTGTCCACGGCGGCCTTCCATATCCGTCGCCTCTCCCTCGCTTTTTCTACCATTCCGACTTTGCCACTGTCACTATCAGTGTCATTGTCACTGTCATCACTCAATTCACTCTCGATGTCAAACTCAGTCTTTCCGTACAATATAAGATAAAAAATTGGATGTTTTAATGTCCCAGCCGAGACAGCAGAGGCGACTATCAAAAGACAGGCCAGATATTGCATCCGATCGCCAAGAAATACGTACTTTATGAATGGCGGCCTCGATGTCCCGCTGCACGCGCAAAGGGTTTTGTTCATTTCGTGACGTCATATTTTAGGGCTCGAAAAAGACGGCTGTTCCGGAGCGAATATCGGTGAAGTAAATTAGTCAGTTTTAACTCACGATTTCTCAGTGGCGCGAATATCTTTTAATAAGTCACATTAAAAATCTGTTTTAGGAGACATTTCCCTCTGCTTTGACACCTTCTTTTATATGATTTTCTTGATTTTAATGTCTCGCTCACCATACCTTACGTCTATGGAAATTTCAGAATTCAGTATGGAACGGGTTAAATCTAGGCAAATATAGGCCTATGTCCATGAACTGATATTATAATGATTCTGATAGGGAAATATTTTGGCCATGAGGTCAGAGGTCAAGGGAAAGTGTACAAAAGTCCCAGTTTTTCCCATATTTTGAAAATACCTCCAATAGCGTCATGAAAATGGATATCAACAATAACTGATTTTTCGAAGAATATTTTGGGTCATGGGGTTAGAGGGCAAGGGTCAAAGATCAAGTTAGTCATCTATCCGAATGAACCCTACTTCAAAGAAGACACATTTATGATAAGTATATCATTTTTTGTGTGCTGTTTTTCTGTTGGTGCACTTTTTTCCCCCAACAGGGAGTTAAGTGTTGTCGAACCTTTCATCTTACGACAAGATGGCGCTTCAACATGATATTAGAGCATCCTCTCGCCCATGACGGGCTGGCAACAGATATCAAAACGGGGTTACGGGTGTTTGTTTCAGACGAAGCCTCAGAAGACGCAATGTTTACTTTACTGCAGTTGGCGATGATTGACTACCTCATCAAGCAGAAAAAAATGACCGGTGCGTTCTCTATTATTTACGATTCCTGTAAAGGCAGGGAATGACAAATCAAAGTTATGAATGAGGAATGACAAGTGTATGAAGCAACACACACACACACACACACACACACACACACACGTACACTCACATATATATGTGTGTATATAATATATATATATATACATATACTGAATTGAATTGAATTGAATATATTTATTTAACCACGGTTATAAGCCTGCTATCAGCTATAAGCTGTTTTTCAGCAAGGCCGTGAAATGATAACAAAACATAGAAATCATACAATGACGAGAATGCGAATGCACATAAAAAAAACCCACAAAGTACTCATTACAGACGAACGTCAGAAAAAATGAAAAAGTCATATATATATATATATATATATATATATACATGTATATATAAAGAGAGAGAGAGAGAGAGAGGGAGGGAGGGAGAGTGAGAGATCGTCGGCCGTGCTCGGAAGAACGATGCGAACGCTTGGGAAACGCATGTTATCCTTATGGGCCTCGCCAAGGTTCGCGTCCTTTTCACAGGCACACGAATTTTATCAAAAAAAAAAAAAAAAAATAGCCTATATAAATCACCCTGCATCACAAAACCACAAAATGTCACATAAATATGGATTTTATTTCAAGGATAGATTCCGAAAAAAAAGCAGGTTTTAAGTTTTTAAATGACATAAATAATTACAAAACGTTTCCTAATTCACCAAGTGGTGGAAAGCACTAACTCAAGGAAAATGACTACTGAGAAAGGAGGCTCTGAAGAATAGGGTTTATGTGCTCAATCTCACCTAGCGGCGCTCTTAGCAACAAATTAAACAAACAGCAGGATATAAAAGACGTTACCGCGACAGCAAGATGAGATGAGATTTCTTTGATATATGATTTGTGGTCCAAAATCAAACATCTGCTTTTCAAATATTTTGAAGAATCTATTGTCAGATAGACTTACAGGAGTCGGTTGTGGGACCGGCACGAAACCTAAGAAGAAAAAGTCGAAACTACATGAGATTGAACATTCTAATGGCTACATGGACTGTTACGCGCCTGGCTCCAGCTCTTCCGGTACCGTGGGTACGGCAACCACTCCCCCGGACAACCCACGTGTCCGTTACTTCTTTCGCCCATGATCACAGAGCTTGGAGATGGAACACCAATCTAGTTCGTTTCCTTCATCTTCCTAGCTTTTGAGAAGCGTTTTGAACAAAAGATCCATTGCATTCTGGTGAAGAGAATGAATGATTTGTCAACGGAGATCAATGGACAGGAAGAGGAAATCACCTCCCTAGAAATAGAATTGCAGTAGATGACCTAGAGAACCGGTCTTCCGTGAAATTTCGCGTAGAGGAGCAGGGGGAGATTTTGAGCGGATTGTGGACACCATCCAGCAAGGTGTTGTCGGTCTGTCACCATCATCACACTCAATCCCGGCGAATAGTGCTCGCTGGAGATCGGTCGGGGTCATCCTAAAAGACCGACACCCACGAGTCATACAGACCATGAGTTCGACATTAAAAAAAAAAGGTCCATGCGTCATGCTGTCCAATAGACATACAGCCCATGAGTTCGACATTACAACGCTGGGTTTGAACGTGCCGGTCTCGTGGGATTTGTTTGCTTAGTGTCGAACTCGTGGGCTGAATGACTCGTTGGACTCATGGGGCATGGGCTGTATGACTTGTGGATGTCGGTTTCGTGACGTGCACCGATTTGATCGTGTATTATAGTTACGGAGACACGACATTTCCTGCGACAGTCCGCTGACAGTTGGTCCGGTCTTATTTTCTCCAACAACTTACAGTTAGAGTTGTGATAGGGTTTCAAGCATAGTTTGATATGAAGTTTAGGATAAGGGTTAGGGTTATGTTGGGGGTAGAATTTATGTTTGGATTAGCGTGCAGATATTGTATTTCATAGGGGAAAAAATTGTCACTAGAGGAAATGCTATTGAACGACAAATCATATTCACACACTGCATTTTAATTTTTCTTGGTGTGAAAGATTCCGCATGTGTTTATGGGTGACTGTGTGTTTGTGTGTGTGAGAGAGAAAAGAATGTTTCTGTATAAATGACTGGGTGTGTGTTTGTAAGATTGACGAAGTAATAAAAAAAAAAATAATCGCCAGATTTACATCTTCTTCTTAAGTGCCGTCTTCAGTCCGAAGGTTGGCAACAATGGACCTCCACTCTACTCTGTTCATGGCCGCCCTACGGTCATGCGGCTACATTCTTTCCTGTCCACTCCTTTATGCTGCCACACCACACACTGTGCTGGCGTCCTCTGCATCTCCTGTCTTTTAGAATCCCTTCCAGTACACTTTTTTGGATGTTCTGATGTCGTTTAACATGGCCAAAATATTTGAGTTCTCTTGATTTAACGTCTTTCATCAAGGCTTTTGTGACATTCAGATGATCTAGAACATACTGATTGTTTTCCTGTCTGACCATGATATACGGCCCAGGCGTCTGAATATCCACATCTCGAATGCCGCCAGCCTTTTCATATCATCCAAGTACATTGTCCCTGTTTCACAACAGTAAAGGAGAGTTGAATGCACGTAACATTTTACTAGTCTGAGCGTGGTTGCAGTAGATATTTTCCTTGATGTTAGCACTTTACTCATTTGGGTAAACTTCGGTTAACACAATGCTTGTGCAAAAGAAACCATTTGGCTCATACGTATCTCACTCGGTAAATTCCTTCCACATACTTGAGCAGTTTTCCTTAAAAGCACAAGTTATGCTTACGTCCTACGTCAAAGCTCAAACCGTATAGAATGATTCGCCCCTTGGAACAACTATTCGAATTGAAACACATATTATCTATCCTTCATCCTGAATGAGGACGTCTTAAAATTGAATAATGTCTTAATTCATCGAACAGTCTCATCAAAAATATTGATTATCATTAAAGTGGGACCTCAAAGTATAAATTGAAATTTCACATAATTATTTCCTATTTCATATCACATATAAATCGATAATACGGTGCACTATTAATACAAACCACAATTTTTCTTCATTTGAGTCGGTAGACCTAACACTTAAACTTACTCCATACTTTGCAGTAAGGTTATATTGTATCTAACGCCCTCCTTCTACAATAATAGTTTCTCAAGTAGGACCTTCTTGGCAGAGTTCCTCACTCTTCTTGAAGGGGCAAGTGTTACTGATTACGTACCTGTACTCTTTGGTGATTTTGATGTGCATATGAACTCCATGATAATTTCGCAAAATCTTTTATAGGCGGAGTTGAGTCTCTAGGGTTAAAGTAGCATGTCTAAGATGCCACTCGTCGCGCCAGTCATACTCTGAACTTACTCTTCACTGAGACTCAGACTCTGATATATCATACACCATCCCAACATGTTATCTTCGCTTCCTTCGGATCATTTTGCAGTTGCTGCCACAGCAGACCTCACACATGTCACAAGGCTGCTGAATCCTAAGAAGCAAGTGAGCCACAGACAATTTCGCAACATCGACATGGACTCTCTAAGTAATAACATTAAATTGTTAGTCAGTTCTTCTCTTGGTCTGACTTGTCCTTCTGAAGTTGCTGATCACTACAGCACATGTCTCCTTTCTCTGTTAGATAGGTACGCTCCTCTCCAGGTGAGAACTGTATAACGATCAGATCTAAAACACCTTGGTTCAACGACGAGATTCGCGAGGAAAAGAGAAGACGACGCCGGGCAGAACGTCGTATGATAAAGTCAGGACTTTGTTTTGATCGGAAACAGTATCGTCACGAGTGTGAATCATACTACGAATGCATCGTCAAGGCTAAGTCAACTTACCTTAAGAATCTCATCGCTGATGCTGACATCAAGAGACTCTTCGGTCTTATGAAATCACTCTACTCGTCACATCACTCACTGATTCTTCCTGACCAATCGTCGGACTCTGAACTCTGAAAAGGTTTGCAAAAATATTCAGTGTTATATCTGCCTTCTCCGACTCTGTTCCAGTGCCATCAACCGTAACATTTTGGCTGCTCCATCTCAATTTCAACTTTCAGAATTCTGTTCTGTTTCTGACCTGGAAGTTAAGGAACTTATTGCACCACTTTCTCCTATAGGTACTGTTAACTGGATCCAATACCTATCTGGTTGTTGTTGTTGGAGGAGGAGGAGTACACGCTGGATGATATTCTTCCTGTCATTACTGAGTTATTCAACCTATCTTTGTCCTCTGGTCTCGTCCGAGAACCACTTTAGTAATCTCTATTCTCCCTCTTTTCAAGAAGTCTTCACTTGACCCAAATGAACTCTATAATTACAGACCTTATTCCCTTTTTGAGTAAGGTCCTGAAGAATATCGTGTCATCACAGCTCAAAGACTACCTAGAAAGATCCGGCATGTTTCCTAGTTTTCAATCTGCGAATCGAAGTCACCATTGGACAGAAAACTGCCTTGGCTAAACTTTTCAATGATCTTCTACTTTGCCGTAGACAAGTGAAATGAAGCAGCGTTAATACTCCTAGACTACACAGCTGCTTTTGACACTACTGATCACAGTGAGTTAATTAATTCGCCGCCTTCTAAAGGACTTCCTGATGTCCGGAACTGTTCTCAAATGGATCCGTTCATATCTTCACAGCCGTACTGAACGAGTCATCATCAGTTGCACACTCTCTTCACCATTCCCGCTGATCTGCGGGGTTCCGCAAGGTTCCGTGATCGGGCAACTCACGCATCATTTTTCTTTTTTTATGTCAGTCCATTGTCCAAAGTCATTGAATCCCATCAAGGCGTTCAGCATGTGGTGTATGCTAACGACACACAGATTTATGTTACACTAAAACCAAATGAAAAGGTTGAAGCAGCTTAAAAACTTCACAACTATCTTGAGAACATCAATGTCTGGTCTTCAAACCACAAGCTTTGCCTCAATGAACAAAAATCGGAGTTGATCCATATACATATATTTCAAATATGGAAACACCAATTCATTCCCACGTTTAGTTACTGATAATGGTTCTATCAAGTGTGGTGAAGGAATACTTAATCTTGGTTTGATCACTGACAAAAATATTTCCCTTCAACATCACATTTAGCACATTAATATTTGTAAGTCAGCATCTTTTGGATTGTTCAAAATTGGGAAGATAAGGAAACTACCTGACCGACCTACAACTGCTAAATTAATTCATGCATTAGTTTCTTGTCACCTAGATTATTGAAATTCCATATTTTCTAACCTTTCTCATACGCATTTAATCCCACTTCAATGGGTACGAAATTCTCCTGCAAGACTAGTCTCCCTCTCCAAGATATCCGAGCCTATAACTCCTCCGTTCTCTCCACTGGCTTGCCATACATCACCGCATATCTTTAAAAGTATTTCTTTTTAAATACGTACAAAATTCTGAATGGGCAAGTCCCCAAGTATCTCAAAGATCTCATTTCCTTACCTTCCAACCACTTCCGTTATAAATAAGTTTAAGACTTAGCTGAAAACACATCTTTTTAGTAGATAGTCCTTTGGAATGTTGCAGTTGTGGGTCGGTCGATGGAGGTGTACACTGACTTTGGGCCGAATGCATAAACGCTAGCAATTGCTTGTGCTAGCCTTTTACTCGAATCCGTATGCATGAAAACAAGCAATTGCTTGCAAGCAGAAGCTTTTGCTAGCAAGCACAAGCTATTGCTTGCTGCCCGCAAGCAATTGCTTAGAGACCAAGCATTTGCTTAAAAACGTATGCATAAAACATACCTTTTGCTAGTTCTTGCTAGCAATTGCTTACGATTTTCCAAGCTCTGTAAAATGAGCTTGAGCTTTTGCTTAACCGGAATGTTCCCTTTTAAGTATCATTTTCATATTCATGAAAGAAAGACCACGCTTGTGAAGGAGTGGTATAAATCTACAATAAATTACTCATAAGTAGTGTAAGAAACTTTTTCATTTCAACAACGGGAATGTCCAGTGATTAGCACGCAAAATGTGATGAAAAACAGGCAGGATGTCTGACTTCAGTGGAGAGCGAGGAGACCTCTCTCCACGTGCGATCTGGCAGATCCGGGCTGCTGTAAGCTGCAGTGATGGGAATCAGCCAGTAATAAGTGTGTGTGTATAGATGTGTGTGTATGTGTCTGTGTGTGCATTTCACAGCTCTTCTGCTATGTCAGGAAATGTTTCCATACACACATGCCCTTTCAAATACGTGCTGCCACACTCGCCTTTGTTCTTGTGTTCGCACAGGCGTGACATCCCTTTTGTTGAAAACGCAAGCAATTGCTTGTGCGGGACAAGCAAAAGGTATTGGCATAAGCAAAAGATTATGCATATGGATTTAAGTAATTGCTTGAGCTAGACCTTTTGCTAGACGAGCTTGTGCTTTTGCTTGAAGCAATTGCTTACAAGCAATTGCTTGTTTTATGCATTCGGCCCTTTGATTTTCAAAGTAACTTATTTATCGAATTTATACACTGTATCTCTTTGTTTGTATTTTTTATATTTGTATATTTGTATTATTTCTTTTACTAAATATTAATTTTCCTGTAAACTATCCTTAGAGACACTCGTATTAAGTGCCTAATAAATGTATTGTATCATTATTATAAACACAATGCCCCCAACAAAAGGAAATTAAATATTTAGAAAAAAAAATATTTTCTTTCAAAGGTTTTCATCGATGATGACTAAGTTCTTAAAACCTTTCTGCAGAGAGTCCAATCTTAGTGGAGTTAATTAACCTCTTCATACATGTTGTTTTGCGCCATTTAGATTCTATTCCAAGGTGTAGCGGGGTGGGGTAGAAGGAAGCTTTACATAAAATTGCTTGAAGAAATATTTGTATATAATAGCATAAACGCATAGATTAAGAGAACTGTCAACGTGCTGCAAAGGACAATCACAGATCTGAAATTCGAAACAGGACAGAAAAATAGGGAAAGTAATAAATGTAACAAATTTTCCCACTTTCACCTATAATGATCGTCTACACATGCGACCTTGAAAGCATATACACTTGATTTGGGGGATAACAATATACGTTTGAAATTACGCTGTAGTAAAACCGTGCCAAGTTCCGTCACCCTCTACCTCGATGACAAGTTCGTGCGCCCCCGGGGATGGTGGACATACGTGGTGCGACTATAGGTGTACTTTTTCGTGCAGCACACCCGAGCATGGTCTTGCTGGAAAAGAGGAGCTAACCTGCTGTGAGAACGGAACCTGGTCAGATGCATTTCCCACCTGCCAAGGTAGGAGCTAGTTTTCGACCAAGCCGTTAGTCTCTGTTATTTATTCTCAAAGTTCGCCTTGAACTATTCAGATTCTATTTGCGAGGTGACATAATTCATCATATACATTGTGGCAGATAAGCTAAATATTGCGTTATGATCACGGAATATTTTGAAACAAAATAGTAGAGATTTGTGGAAGAAAGTTATTCAGTAATTACAATTTCATAGTTTAAATTATGAGTTTTAACAGCTTTTGTCTTCTTGAACTAATGCGTCAGTTATAGAAGTAATGGTTTTTCCGTTTGTGTGCGTGTGTGTGTGTGTGTCTGAAAATTAAGCCGAGACTACCACAATCAGTAAAAGACTGACAGAAAAGCTGACTCTCTCGACACGGTCAATGACGGCAATGACAACATCTTACCAGCCCACACCGTCAATGACGAAAATGATGACATCGTACCAGCCCACACCGTCGGTGACGAATATGATGACATCGTACCAGCCTTCACCGTCTGCGACGAAAATGAGTACGTCCGGCAGAACTACCAGTCACATAAACTCTACAGCGACTTCCATAGGAGAGACAACAAAGAAAACGACCATAAAAGTGACTATTCCTGGCCATCGCACAGGTGACTATAACGCTCTTAAGGTCACGGTCAAACTTATATTGCTTCTCTTATACTGTGCATTCAAAATGATTACATCATAGAAATTTTGTGGACGTGATCCACATAGATCTTGTTTTCAGGATTTAATGTTTTGAAATATCATTCTTATCTAACCAGATATGAAACAATGAAATTGTTATCAACTGGTGAAATGTACAGTATACACGTATACATTTCTATTATTTTCTCGTTACAGATTCAAAGCCTACATCAAAGTTATACTTCTTGTTGTTCCTGTTTATTAGCCCAGTCTTACTCCATGCTGCTGTGTGTTTTGTTCGGAAATGTCGTCGACGGAGCAACGTATGTCTGATGTTACACTGTTCATAAACTGGTTAGGGGGATAATGAATAAGAATGATGTATAAGGGGAATGTCAGATCACCTAAAATCTGAAAAGAATATATATATATATATATATGTGTGTACACATTATTATTACGAGGCCAAAGGAGGACATTTTAATCGAAATAAAAATATACATTTACATTCAAATTAAATGTAACAAAGTTAACCGGGAAATCCAGTCCGAAAATAATTTAGTCTGATAAAAAAGAAAAAAAAAAGGAAAAAAGTAAAATCTTATGAGTTCAAGGGGGTGTTTCATCAACATTAGTCAGCGCTGACAAGTTGTCAGCGCTGACAATCACCATAGTAACAGTCAGTGACCAGAGCATCTCATCCAATCAAAACCAAGGATTTTGCTGAAATTGTCAGCGCTGACAACTTGTCAGCGCTGACTAACGTTGATGAAACACCCCCAAGAGTACAAATTTGACTGAAATCGGGTGAAAAATAAGGAAGTTATGACATTTTGAAGTTTTGCTAATTTCTACAAAACAGTTCTTGTACAGTGGATATGACTATGCAATTGAGTGAGCTGACCATGTAATAACCTCACAATTGCCATTGATCGTGTACAAAAAATTACGAAAATTCAATGTTTCTATCAAGTCTGAAACACAATGTTTTTCCTGGTTGAATAACTTCAGAATAGTGATCAGGTAGATATCAGATATCAGGATTTAAGCCTCGGGCATAATTGCGTTTGGATTAAAAAACTGGAAATTTCAAAATTTTATGTACACACTATATAGCAAAGTGTGAGGGGATGACATGCTCACTTTGCCATTTGCATATTCATATTGCCTGTTCAAGAACTGCTTCATCAAAAATTAGCGAAACTTCAAAATGTCATAATTACCTTACATTATATATAATCCGATTTCCATCAAAATGTTACCTTTGAACTCGTAATATTTTACTCTTTCTTATCAGACTAACTTATATTTGGACTGGATTTTCCTTTTTAGAAGTTTGAAAGGTTCGTAAAACAGTTGTGGAATAGTTTATAATGAATATGCTATTGAGTCAGCTGATGATGTCATCACCATATATCTTGTATTACTTGTCTATTATTAAGAAAAAAAAAGGGTTCTTTCCTGCTATTAAAAGTGTTAAAAAAGATAATTTAACTCCTTTCTGAATAATTTGCAAGCAGTAATTATGTCATTATGCTAAAGGATTTTGTGACTGGTAAGCAATTGCGTTAAATATGAAATGATTTTAATATGAATATGAAAGATTTTATGCACAGACATCGTGGCAAGTTGTGAGATGATGACAGCATCAACTCCCTACCTATATACATAAATTGATTTCTAAAGAACTGTGTCGTGAAAAGTACCGGAACTGCAAAATATACAATAACATCCGTGATTTTTTCTGATTTTGATCACATTTTCACTGTTGTGCTTGTAAAAATATACTCTTTATTCACAGACTAACTTTTAACTGATCCATAATTGCGAAATAACTCTGTAAAAGGCGATTATGACGAGTCGAGTCAGTTCAGAGCAAAACGACGGAAGTAAAATGGCAGATATTGAAATGCACAGATAAAGTTGTTAGGTGAAATGACACGAAAACCTTCACTAGTAATTCATTGCACGACAAGTCAACTGACTCGTAGAATGTTGAAACTGCTTTTTACCATTTCCGAAGCGGTTTATGAAGGTGAACTACAAACATCCACTGTCGTTTCTAACAAGTAAAACGACATATTAGATTCTCAAATTCTGAAAGTCCTATGTCTCACGACGCTCGGTTATATGTACTTTCATTCTTAGTGGGCTACTACATACGAAGTTTTAACAATTTTCTTTTCTGTTTCAATTTCAAGAGATACGAACTGCTGGATGAAACAGTGAATCAATCCTACTCATCAGAAGCCAGTGGTTAGTATAGTCATAAAACTGGTTTGCCACACAATCAGGCTAAACCAAACATGCTATAAAATGAGCGTTGCTATATTATTGTTTTGTTATGATTTATTATCAGAACAAAAGTTAGTAAGAGCGACAGAATTAAATGTTTAGATAATTATAGCTCTGCAACCATGTTCGATTGTTCAGTGTATTGCCAAGAGGAAAAGTACCCCTTATCATAATCATTTATTGCCAAGTCATATAAAATCATTTGAATGTTAAGTCTCGTAACCCATAATAGTAGTTTTCGTTCCATGCGTGCAGTATGTTTGTTTGTTTTTTTTATGCATATACGTTATTCCCTGGAATTTATTTCTTCATCATTTCAACTAAAATTCGCATGTTATTCTAACGCCTATACCGTTAAAAAAGTACTTAACATTTTCTCAAAGAAAAATATTGCTTCTACATTATCCTGTAATTTGGGATCATAAAACCAATGGTAAATTGTGTATTTTACATTTTTCAACTTTTTTTTTTTGTCGAAGAGTGTGATTTGGTATGTCTAGGCCCCTTTTTATATCTTGCATTCCCTTTACACACTTCACTTTAAACTAATGAATTTTGAAAAGATGGTGCCATATTATACTGCATTAAAAATAATTACTAGAGATAGATTAGGAATTTCTCCCCATTTTCAGCATTCAGTATACTTTCAGTATTTTGCAAACGTACATTTCTATTATTTGACATTGTGAAGTAAATTGTGCGTTCAATTTCTGTAAATATCTATACGTGTCTCCTGGAAATTGGAAAATGAATGAATGACGAATGAATGAATGAATCAATTAATTAATTAGTGCAAACATGTTCAGTCATAGGTCCAATGATAACAACAGTGATTTTGGGAAATATGAAACCCACATATCTAGACCACATTATAAAGGAGATTTCTTTTTGAAAGTATAATAAGTGTTACTAAAGAGAACACAGAGAAGCGACATGACGCATCAATATCAGCAACACATTTCATAATACTAACAAGTGCAGACATTGAAGGAATGGCAGTAGTTGTGTCAGCACATACAGGCCCTTTCAAATACTCAAACTCTCGTGTTCGCACAGTCGTGGCTTCCTTAAAAAAAAAACAAAAAAAACAAGCAATTGCTTGTCCAGGGCAGGGAGTTGCAGGAGAAGGAAAAGAAACAAGAGTCTTTCCCATTGAAGCCATGCTCCATGCCGTGGAGAAGTTACGTGCTCTATAGCAGTGGTTAAAAAAAAGATAGCATTTCTGTTTCATTGTGTGTAATTCCTCCATCACAACAAACCGAGCGAGCAGCAGTTCGATGTCCCTTTCAAGATATTTTGGCAGCAATTAGTGTGTCGAGAACAGAAAACCCCCCAAAATTGTTAAAATTGGACTTCTTATAGTGTAGAATGCTCAGATACACACATTATCCAATCATATAACCCGAAAGATTTTGCATTTAAGTAGTCCTACTTAAGCTGGCAAACAATATTATGCGCTTCGTGCACAAGATTGTCAAATATTAACCAAAGATACGGTACGCGTTAGTTATAAGTTTATTCTTCGGGACCGACAGTTTTCTTTCGTTATAACAAAATTTAATTCTAACCGAACGGTTACAGCATAGATATGATATAATTGTGATAAAAACATGCAAACGATGCCTGTATTGTATGTTGTTCATTGAAAAGAACGGGATACTATGTCTCGTTAATTTCGTTTAAATTTTGCATTTTAGAGAGAGCATATTATTTGTACACATGCATAAGAAGTAATGATTGAAATGCGTTACACTAAGTTATTCCATACACATCGGCAATAGTTCGTTTACGAAGGTTTGCTATTCCCGGGATTCATTAGTCCAAAGGTTCGTGAATCCGAAGATGTAAGAAGGTTCATTATTCCGAAGCTTACCTCTTTTGAAAGGTTGTTATCCCGAAAACTCGTAATTCTGGAAGAGAGATAAAGTTTGTTGTTTGGGAGGATCGTTAACCGAAAATGAAATAACCTTCATTATTCCGAAAGTTACCTTTTTATCCGGAAAGGACAAAGGTTTGTTGCATAGAAGGTTTTTTTTTTTTTTCATTTTTTAACCTAAAAACGATATAAAGTTTGTAATACCAAAGTTACCCTAGTGTACTCACCTTTTTTCAGTTTTTGAATTAACGAACCTTATTTCATTTTCCGATTAACGAACCGTCGGTTTAACGAACATTATTCCTAACACAAGTTCTCCACGGAATAGGTGCGTTATACAGGGAGCAAGCCAGCAATTTCTATCTAAACGTACTGAAATGTTAAGTGTTTGCCTGTGTAGAGTCGCTCTGTAAATGTTTGGTTTTGTATATTTTTTTTTCAAGCGATCGGCATTTCATTGTAACAGAGTACATTTCTTTATCATTTTTTTCTTCTTTTTAATCAATGACGCTAGGAAATGGCTTTGTTATAACAAAACTTTGTTAGACGCGAAATTTGTGATATTGACTCTTCTGAAGATAATTTTGGGACCTAAATTTTTACTTCGTTATAACAAAATTCCGTTATACAAATATTCGTTGTAACGGCAGTGAACTATACTTTTTATCAGTCCTGGGGTACAGATAACAAGTGGAAACAAGAAAATTTGAAAGGATTTATCCATAACAAAATCATTACCAGAGAGTTCGGTGCAAAATTTCCACCATTCATCTCAAAGGCAGCTTAAAGTTATCAAAACCAACAACATCATTTTTGGTCTCCATGTCAAAATGGAACGCTAAGCACTGGATTGTCGTACTCTAGAACGTACTCATAAATTTGCACAAATTGGGGGAGATTTCACTCCTTAGCCATCATTTTCCTCTCCAGGGACAAGAAAAGCGTTAAAACGCAAGCAAAAGGTTATGGATATGAATTTATGAGAAATTGTTTGAGCTTGAGCTTTTGCATGAAGTCATTGCTTGCAAGCAAACCGCTAATTTTTTCATACGTAGTACATAACATTGTACACGCTACATTGTCCAACACACATGCTTTTCAATTCTTAATTTTCTTTTTGTCATTGGTAAATTTCATGTCAGGAATTAACTTTAAATTACCTACGTTTCAATGTCTATAATATTATAAGTCAGTGGTATGAATGTGACTTTTTCAGTCAGAAGTGTATGTGACCGTGCATCACAAAACGAACAAAAAGTCGCATGCTCTGATTTTGTGTTAGAACTGAAAATAGGTGAAATGGGTCAATCCAGCCAATCTTGAGTTTTTCACATTTTCTGAAAGAGCAAGTATTCTTCTACATTATGCTAAAATTTGGGATCATAAAACGAACAGGAGCTGGTGCTTTCAGCAGTTTTTCTTGAACACTTTTTGGTGGAATTATAATGTAATTAGGTGTTTCTCATAGAGTCCTCTTTACATTTCTTTAAAAAACCCTGTCCATGCTCTTCACTTTCAACTCCAATGTAGAAAGGATAATGCTTCTGCGTTGAAAGTTGGCAGTAATTATCTACAGAATGTGTTAATAAGGTATGCTTAATTTTAGCTTAATTTGATAATCCCTTCATTTTTGTTGCTCCAGTGGTTTACATCCTGTTTTTTGGTCCCATTCATTGCACAGCTAGCGCTGCTTGGTCAAGATTAAGCGCTTGAATACACCCTTTACTTCAGGGCCTCTTTTCTCAGTTCACACTTCTCCAGAGTGTGTGCATTCTTTCCAATATTTAGATAGGTTAGGAGAGTCCATTGGAATTGAGTTATACATCATTTTAAAGCTTATAGTCTACTCTTTTAGAATCTGCCCTTGGCTAAGAATCCATGTCTGGCGACTTTTTGTTGGTTTTGTGATGCAGGGTCATATATCGTCGCTGGGGTGACAAGACCTCGTATCTACAAAATGTCAAATGTTCAGTAGAGCCAAAAAACATGGCGGCCAAAGCACTAGAGAGAATGGGAGAGCCTTTCCTTTAACATGCCGTGGTGGCTTCATTTTTGGAGTGAGACAATTGGGATTTGGACAGGACATCAATAAAGCCATTATTTGACCATTAATCCAAAAAAAAGTCATTTTCACCAAAAATGCAAATACAAGGTCTTGTCACCCCAATATATATATATACATATTTCAAATATTTATCTCAGCATCTCCGTATGGGAGGGGAGATAAATATTTTAGTAAGCACTGATAAGGTTGAACTGAGAGAGCCAAGAGGTGTGCGTCTTTAGTTTTAGATGAGTCAAAGAATAGTCATTGTTGCAAGGGTTAAGTATTTTCTTGACCACGATACAACATCACCTAATTTTTACGGGTGCACGTCACGAGACCGACACCCACGAGTCATACAGCCCACAAGTCATACAGCTCACAAGTCATACAGCCCACGAGTTCTACAGCTCACAAGTCATACAGCCCACTAGTTATACAGCCCACGAGTTCGACACTGAGTAAATAAAGCCCACGAGTTCGACATCAAGTAAAATAAGCCCACGAGTTATACAGCCCATGAGTTCGACACTACACACAAAAGGCTCACGAGACCGACACTATGCAAACAACGCCTACGAGACCGACACTACGCTCAAAAGGCTCACGAGACCGACACTATAGGCAAACAAAGCTCACGAGACCGACACTAGGCTGAAAAGGCTCACGAGACCGACACTAGGCAAACAAAGCTCACGAGACCGACACTAGACAAAAGAGGCTCACGAGACCGACACTAGGCAAAGAAGGCCCATGAGACCGACAGGATGAACAGGATGCACCACCTTTAGACCAATTAATTGTATAGGGTGTCCTGATAATAGCATAGGAAGATATGACAGATGGAAAAGGAGAGTTGCTAGGGGATTACCCCGTCAATTGCCCTCCCTCGCCCCCTGAACTCTTCAAGATTTTTAATTGTGTTTGCGTGTTTGACTGTTTGTGAAAAAATAAACAAAATTCAGTAAAAGTGCATGGGATGTTTGAACATTAATTGCGAAAATGCCAAAACACCCTCGCCAAAACGGTTTCCCTTTCCGCAAAAATATTATACCGGTATGCACCTGCTTAGAAATAAAATAAAATAAAACGATGTGGACATTCAGATCAACTAAATAGAATAATACCCAGGTGTGAAATGAAGTTTACAAGAAAATAATTCACAAAATGGTTAATGTTGCAATGCACATTTGCTTTGCATGATATGGAAGGGGAGTAGTCATCTGCAAAGCTGTTGATTTAGTATAAATTCGCAGAAATAAAAAAGTAATCGTCTATATATTATCAAGGTATCGTTAAGGATTCGGAAAAATCTATGAAAACAGCCATTCTATTTCATGAAAAATGTACCGTTTTGAGGAGAATGATTTTACAAATACAAGCCACAAATCGAGGTGAATCGCTGCGATATAAAACGTTTTCATCCTTTTAAATGTCATACATTATAGTTACAGAAAAAAAATACAAACTGAACTCTAAGCAGGCGGGTGTAAGCAGGAGGATTTAGGTTATCTAGTAAGGAGTACTTAATTAGAGAAGTGAGAAAGAAAAGGGCGAAAAAACTTACATCCTGTCCACCGTGTAACTAGAAATTGGGAAGGCCTATAGTACGATGGCATCTAAAATTAAACCATACATCGTTCTTGTCCTTTATTCTTTCTTTTTTCATACACTTTTTTGGGGGGTCCCCATGAAGAGAACAATTTTATTTTAAAAAAAAGAGATAAATTGGTAACAATTTCGCTTCCTGTAGCGTCAGAGAACTGCCCTCTAAAAGCCACACGTGTAGAAATACATAGTTACTTGATGTCGTTGATATGTAGAAGGTGCTGTTCAATTAGCTCGATAGCGTGACGAAATTGCACCCGCCAGTATGTAATTTTCCCCTTCATGGAACACCCTGTACAGGTAATTGACATGTAGATGGCGCTGTTCATCCTGTCGGTCTCGTGAGTTTTCTTTGCCTAGTGTCGGTCTCGTGAGCCTTCTTTGCCTAGTGTCGGTCTCGTAAGCCTTCTTTGCCTATAAAGACGGACTCGTGAGCCTCTTTTGCGTACTGTCGGTCTCGTGAGCCTTTATTGTGTAGTGTCGGTCTCGTGGGCTTTCTTTTTTTTGTGTCGGTCTCGTGAGCCTTTTGTGCGTAGTGTCGAACTCGTGGGCTGTATGACTCGTGAGCCGTATAACTCATGGACCTATTTTTGATGTCGGTTTCGTGGACCGTACGACTCGTGGGTGTCGGTCCCGTGGAATGACCCCATTTTTACAACCACTGTTGCTGACATTTTCAGACATTTTCCCGGATATCGACGGTGCCTACACACAACCGATTACTCCTGCACAGCCAACGAGAGAACAGCTGGATCCGAGAGAGGTAAAATGCAGCTGTTTGATACGTAGACCTTACATATGCAACTTGTACGTAGGGTAAAATTTTGAGAAAACTCATTCTACAGCCACATATGCTGCCCACTGTCATCACTCTGAACATACGACCTACTATTTTGACACACTCACATACACACTCGCACACACTCGTACCCATATGTATATAAGCCCGATGTAGGCCTATACAATTAGGCCTATATTCATGTACGATATACTCCAGTGTCAAAGGTATTGCAACATACACAGGAAAAGAAAATAAATCCTGTTTTAATGAATTTGCTGTACATGACTTAAAATCTTATCATTACCCTCATTTTATTAACATGCAGAGAGCAATTTGTAAAGTTCAAAATGTTCTGAGTGCTTTGTCAGTATTAGAGGTACTTGCTATAGTATAGTACAGTATTTGCTGTACATGACTTAAAATCTTATCATTACCCTCATTTTATTAACATGCAGAGAGCAATTTGTAAAGTTCAAAATGTTCTGAGTGCTTTGTCAGTATTAGAGGTATGAAATTTAATCAAAAGCTGTTCTTTCCAGAATTACTCAATGAATCTGAGGGACAAAGGCATGGCGTTTATTCTTAACAACAACAACTTCGTGGACCGACGAAAGAGGAAGGGATCAGAAGTTGACGTACTAAATGTAACTCATGTCTTCCAAGAAATCGGTTACAAGATCGTAGTCGTTCAGGATCTGGCTATTGACGTAAGTGGATAAAGAATAGTGGCACAAATAAGACCTATTTTCAGAAGAGAACTAATGGATTAGCACTGGTGTCAAAAGTAAGATTTTGAGCCTATCTTTGTTTTACCGTCTGCCTGATGTTTGTTTTTTTGTTTTTTATGATGATTTTATCCTGTTTCGAGGGTGCTGAATCCAGATATGAGCTAGGCAACTTTTGCATCCTTGAGGGTTTTTAGACACTCAAAATGTCCGCCAAAATGGCCGCAAAATTGAAATTCCTATATATTTCCTCATAAATGATGAAAAATTGGACAAAAAAATAGGGATTTCACCTGCATTTACAGGGTGCTGAATCCGATGATGCAACTTTTGCATTCATGAGGATTACAGTCAAGATGGCTACTAGACACTAAATTCCCTCTGTATTTCCTTTTCGATGATGAAAAGTGGAAAAGCTTTGATGTTTGTTTGCTTGTTTTTTTTTTTCATTTTACCTATTTCGAGGATGCTGAATCCCAATATGGATATGACAACTTTTGTTTCACTGAGGGTTTTGGGATATCCAAAATTACCGCCAAAGTTTGAAATTGTAATATTAATATATCCGTATGAATTGAACAAAGTTGAGAATAAATTGATGGTTTTACCCTGTTTCGTGAGTGCTGAATCCTTGAGATCCTTGAGATTCTATATATAGATATTAAAGATCTTTTATATTCATTTCTTTATCTTGATATCTCAAAAGCCTAAGTGATGCAAGACATTTTTCACTGTCTCAAAGGAAATAGATAGGAACTTCCAATTTTGGCGGCCATCTTGAATATCTAAAAGTCTTCAAGAATGGAATAGTTGCATCGTCCTGATTTGGATTCAGCACCCTGGAGATGCCGTAAAAATATGTTTTTGTGTCCAATTTTTCACCGTTTGTAAGGAAATATGTAGGAATTTCAGAATATGGAGGTCATTTTAGGGCAATTTTGAAATTCTATAAAACCCTCAAGGATGCAAGAGTTGAATTATCCAGATTTTGATTTCGCACCCTTGAAATAAGGCAAAACCATCGAAAAACATGTTATGTTATGTTCATGTCATTCTATTTTTTGAATATGACCCCCCCCCCAAAAAAAAAAAAAAAAAATCCAGAGAAATCCACGCAAAGCGGTATATATGATATAAGGTCATATGCATGCATGTTACAGTGAGGTGCAAAATATATTACGGTGATTCATTAATTGCAATACACTCTAAAAGTACAGATGATTACAATAAACAACAAAAACATCGGGAAAAATGTTAACGGCAAATGCTCTGATAATCATGTCATAGGAAATCAGGGAGGCGCTCGCCTCACTGAAGACCAAGATTCGGCCATCTCATACCTCGGTCGTTCTCGTGTTCATGAGCCATGGAGACCGCGAAGGGATTTGTGGAAAGGACGGAAAAGTCATCACTGTGGAGGAAATAAAAGAGACACTTTCCGGGAGAAACTGTCCGGAATTGAGAGGAAAACCCAAAATCTTCTTCTTCCAGGCTTGCAGGGGAGGTAATTGCAACTTGGGTTTTCAGTGTTTGATTTGGAATGCTATCGACTGAGCAGATAGACAACTTTGTCTTAAAGGACAAGTTCACCTTCATTAACATAAGGATTGAGAGAATGTACAATATTAGTAGAATACATCATTGAAAGTTTGAGGAAAATCGGACAATCCGTTCAAAAGTTATGAATTTTTGAAGTTTTTGTGCAGTCACCGCTGGATGAGAAGACTACTGCAGTGTATGATGTCACGTGCGTACAACAATAAAAGGAAAATATAAAGAGAATTTCACAAAATTTCATCTTTTGAAAAAAGTACACATTCCCTTGACTCGTTACTGACATATGTTGTGGGTAATATTATTCCCATTGCCTTTAGAAAGAGGCAAGTCAAGTGCTCTTTTATTATGCAAAGAAAGTGAAAATAATATGTTGAATTTTCTTTACATTTTCTTTAAACTGTTGTACTCATATGACATCACGAGCCATAGTAATCTCCTCATCCAGCGGTTCCAACACAAAAATGTCAAAAATGCATAACTTTTGCATCGATTGTCCAATTTTCCTCAAACTTTCACTGATGTGTTCTACTAATATTGCTGCATTCACTCAATCCTTATGTTTATGAAGGTGAACTTGTCCTTTAACCTATTATTGTTTGAGGGAATCTCTGATGAGCTATTCGTAAGGTACCACGCCTTTAAAGTTGCAGATTCAACATTAGCCATAAAACGTAACATGAAACGACTATGCATTACGTCCATGAGTAAAGGAAACCAAAATTTATTGCAACTTTCCGATATTACAGTCATAAATTTTACTTTAGGAGGTATACATGAATGGAAAGAGTCCAGTATACGCTCTCTTTCATCGTTTCATGCACGACTCAATATTTATACTTCAGCGTGACCGTGTTAAAAAAGTGAGCAGCGGCGCTACCAAATATTCATTTTTAAAAATTTTCAAAGTCCCAAAACGCGGCAAAGTCGCACAGCTGTTGTGCTTCCCTACCCCCCCCCCCCCAAGTTTTTACAGTTATCTATCCTAGGAACTATGTGAATGATGTTCATGGGATATTCATAGAGAATGCTGAATGGGGACGGAAAGCCCTTTATTGTTACCATTAATTTTATTTGGAATTAGCTGTGGGACTTAAGCAAAAAAAAAAAAAATGAAGACTAGTTGTTGTTGTTGTTCATTTTCCATCTGTGAAGATGGCTGGATAGCCCATATTCAGCTACATTAAGCTGGTCTTCCATGGGGTCCAGTTGGATGTGGGGTGGGACCACTTCACCGGGTTAGACACCCTGCTCTTTGCGATGAATGAATGAAGCGGGATCTTTTACGTGCATGAGCTGTGACTCTCTCATACACGGGACCTCCATTTTATGTCCTATCCGAGGGACAGAGTGTTTTGCCTCTTGCTAGAGGGGACGGTATGTTTACACACAACATTGCTCAGTCCAGACTCGGGTTCGAACCCGGGCCGCGTGATCGTGAGGCAGACGCGCTACCGACTGAGCCAACTCACCGTGAGTGTTTTCGGGAGCGTGACATGTCATGAAAAAAAAAAATGAATATCAAGGCTATGATTTTCTTCTTTCTAGAAAAGAATGCCGAAAAGCCTGAAGAATGCAGAATTATGAACACTGAATTGTCTTTCCCATGAAATAAGTGAAACGTATCTTTCCGTCCAGCAGAAAATTGCAGTGAATCTCGATTTCGTTTATTCTGGGACGCACTGGATAGTAAACACAAATTTTTTAAAAAATTAATGAATGTCCTTGTTCAACTTGACTTTGATAAGTAAAATTGAATGCATCAAAAATAATGTCGATAGTTTTATCAAATTTGGACAAAAATTATGAATTCATTTCTTTAAGTTGTCCAAGCAGCCACAAAATAGTGGCATTGGTAAGAAGGAACCGCTCAAATGCAACAGAGTCATCCAAATGTACCGAACTATCATTGTCGTGTTTTAGTGATTTTATATTTTATATTTTGTCAAAAAAATTTTATGTTTTGTCAAAAAATGCTGAATACGGAATAGACTTGTACTTTCAGAGTTTGAGAAGGTGCATATATCCCGAGGTTGTAAGCAGACTGCCCTAAGCGTGAAATGAAAAACTTTATATAAATATTATATATATATATATATATACATATATATATATATATATGGAGGTTCTCACTGGATATAAAGTGTTATATCTTAACTTACGACTGCTGTGATCGTTGTATACATTATAAGTTCTGCCTGATTTTATTTTTTTAATCTACCGAACAGGCTAAGTGGAAAAACAATGATTGCCATTACCGTACTTTCTATTGATTTATTGTTTTAATCCAGTAAAATTGTTACTTTTTATTACAGCGCAATACGAAAATAGCCATCAAAGTTGAGTGAATGGAAACCTGCATGTTTGTTTTTTTTTCCCTCCAGATAAGATGACGACAAGTGCAACGGACAAAACGGTACAGCCGGTATCACGGCCTGACAGGAGTACCGGAGGTGCCGGCTCGTTTAACCCAGTTGACATTGGAGATGAATCAGGCAAAGGATCCGGTCTTAATCAAGCGAAGATTTCTCAACCTATCGAACTCGACAGTATTCCTGACAATGCGCACATGCTCATTGCTCATGCGACTTGCGAAGGTAAAGGGATTCTGTACTAGACATGACCAAGGTACAGATTATATCAACATTATGTTAGTACAATGATAACAATGATCGTTGTACTAAAATGAATCAAACGTGTTATCAGTAGCAGCAACAAGTTTATTTCCTACCCTTATGAATATCTCTTTGACGAGAAATCTAACCTGGTGTGGTTAACGTAATTGATTGTGTGTTTTTTTTTTTTTTTTGTTATGAGGCTATGGGCATTGCGATCGACACATCTCCTCAAATAAGATTTGAGAGGTACTCAAATTGAAACTGAAGCAAAAAGAAGTCAAAAATATTGACATTGACTATTCCAAGCAAATTTGGTTGTTCATGTAATCCAATAAAGACTTTTATTGTTAACAAAAACTTCCGAAGGTAACCAAAAATCGTTTTCTTATATCTATCCCCTGACCCACCTCAGGCTATGTTGCACTGAGGGATAACGTCAACGGATCTTGGTTCATTCAGGCGTTATGCGAAGAACTTATTGCTGGGGCACACCTGTACGACCTTAGCACCATAATGACCAAGGTGAGACTGTAAGAGAGATGAGGTTTGAATAAAGTTAAACATTTACAACATATATAGTGAATAAGCACTAATGTCATCTAACAGTGCGCGATAAGGTAGGAAACCACAGGCATTATCAGATTGCTCAACATTTCTGCCCAAAAATGACTGAAAGATTAGTAACCTTTTTTTTTTTCTTGCGGCCATGCTCCGTGAAGCTGTCGCCAATATTTTGCTTTGCATGTAAGGATATTTTATGCAAGGCCCTATCTTAAATTTTCTCTGACGCCGCTAATGTCGATTCCTGTCTTATGTTGCTCATCCACTGCACTACACTGGCTTTCCCGTCTGTGAGCTTGCGGATTACAACGTAATAATTTGCCTATCTGGTATCAATCATAACCATGAAGCAATGTCTCGCACAATATATAACACAGCACATTCCACTTCTGGTTACGAAACTTCAGGTGAGTGGGCGCGTCCAAAGACAGCGAGGTTGCGTACGCCAGGAGATGGGAACGGTTATCACCTACCAGACGACGCAGACAATCAGCCAGGGGATAGTGAAAAAGATATACTTCTTACCCAAGTATCCACCCTACACACTCGCAGCAGTTTCCCGGTCCATGAAGGCGGCGACTAGGAACCATGTAGTGTAATGTCATCCATTGTTTTCATTCACTCCAGCCACCGCTCTCCGCGACCCGTGCACATTACATAAAAATATCCGCCCAAGAAAATAGAAAACGTTACAGAATTTCATCAGCTTTACGCATCGATGTTTTGAGGGACGTAAACAACAACAACAACAAAAATTCTATGTAAACTTGTGAACTAGTACGGTAATCTAGTTCTACGTCCCACGGACAAGTATTGGGAAATCCCCTGAAATTTTTGCACGTCCTCATTAGATCTAGATAGACAAGACCTACTCCTAGAGTCCTACATAAAACCATGTTCTTGAAAACCCGACTTCGGGCCTACACAAGAAAAATGCTAATATAAAAGAATCATATTTTGTTCCATGCTCTTGTGGGGTTCGAACCCGCACGTGTGCAACCTCACGTGTCTGACGCCAGAGACGTCGCCTTTAACCTCTCAGCCATACGTCTCGACTCAGACTCAGGACTCAGGACTCAGAGCTCAGGACTTCTTCATCATTTTTTTTTTTAATTTTCATCATTACTAAGTACGCTAATGACTGCTAAACATGACAACAGAACTTCTTGGATGGACATATAAAATTGATATGAAGTAAAACCTTGATTTACCATCAATTAGCTAAATTGGACTTAGACCCTTTCGCAAAAGGGTAGTATCAAAAACACTGTGGCTACAATTTCAAAATGCAGGAGACATTACACGGACGGCGCACAGTAATAATGAACGAGTAGGTGTCGCATTCAGGGAATCTTGGCATACTGCGTTATCTCCACATTTTGAAGCACCATTGGTCGATGAAGCTGCTGGTTTCAGTAGAAAATTGTCGGAAGGGAAAATACGGCTGTAGATAATGCACTTGTTATGACCACACTTAAAAGTTCGGTAAGTTGCTAGAACTGCGTCAACTGGAGGGTCAGTAATAGGATTGTTGTGTGTAAATGTAAAATGTAAACTCTTCTAATGCATCGATAGATCAGGTCCCGGTCCCTAACACTTGTTATCAGCGACAACTGCCACATTTCTATGACAAATTTGCTCTTAGCCAATCAGATGCAAGGATTTCAGTACCTTGTGACAACTATCACAACTTGTCATTGATAACAAATCTTATGAAACGGGGCCCAGGGCTTAAAGTGAATTAGAGCCTGGTGATGTACTATGCGTTTTTGCCTTTGACAATTATTGTTTGAAAAGCGGACCAAAATACGTCACCTAAAAAGAATGTATAAGTGGAAGTAGTTGCACTATAGCTTTTATTCCGCATAAAGGGGTTGGACTGACCAACTTCCCATCACCTTAATAGGCTAGTAGAAATCTTGTCTTAAGAATGTCCTGAGAAAGGTAGACAGGGGGTGATTATTCTTATATGTAGATACTGTATCCGATGCCCAAAGCTAAACTAGAAAGACTATAGAACTTCATGAAGTGATTTGAAATCTTATATAGAATTATTTGATTCTAACTCACAGTTAAACCTATTACAAAAACGAGCACTTAAGATTGTGCTCATGGTGAATAAAAGATATCCAACTGAACAACTTTTCCACCAACTCAAGATTAATAAAGTCACAGAAAGGATTAATGAAAGAATGATACTCTTCATGCATAAAATTTTATACGGGGTGGTTCCTGATTATATAAGTTGCAGCTTTATTTTTCAAAATCCTCATTATGTTACACGGGAGTCAGAATATAGTATCTGTTTTCCTCGAGTCAAAACAAACTATGGGAAAAGACGATTAGGATACAGGGGAGCAGTGGCCTGGAATGATCTAACCACTGATCTCAAAAGTATAAGATTCATATCTATTTTTAAGAAAGAAAATAAGAAATTGTTTAGAATGGCATGACAGATAAGTCATATATATAATTTTTTGAAGTAATGATTATAATCTTATATTGAGATTTTAATGGATTTTTAGGTATAAATAGTAAATGTTTTTAGATGTTTGGAGGGGGGTATATACATGATCTGGGAGGGTGGGACGGTGATATCTTTGTTATATCTATGTTCATTCTGTGATTATTGTGTAGATTTGTGTTATGAAAATCATCATGTTAAACCTTACTTTTGTGGATGTAGTACGTAGTGCAACAAATGTCGATGTTTTTGTTTGTTTTTACTTAAATCATTTCTTATGCTAAAATGATTTTTGTACACTGATTCACGGCCCCATTGAAAAGCAGCATATTTGCTGATTGGGCTTTTTATCCGTGGTGAAATAAAATGAATGAAATGAAATGAAATGAACTCATGCATTTCATTCTACTATGCAATTTGTCAATACACACGTATGCTGTTGCTCAAATTCATCATGATGATTATTGTAGAATGGAGCGTTCAGGGGATAAACCTCACAGACAACTTGGCACTTGAATTTAGTCTTTTGTGCTATGTATTTTCTTTGCTACGGTGATGCATTACATCATACACATTATTTTATTTGATTTGCCCATATTAGTGTACTTTTTATTGGCAATAATCTTATTCATTTTAACATTCATTAATAGTGTCACATTTGTAGTTTATGCAGCTGTTATAGTGGTTGGTTTTCATGGGATCATAAGAGTCATAGCTTGCATTTTAATGGTTTCACAATTAATATGTTATGTGTTTTGTTCTACCATTATGCGCATAGAGACATTAATCTATTGTTGTGATATGCGCCATATAAATATGGTTTATTATTATTATAAGAATGGCATAATGTAACTCGGGTTAAAATGTAGAGAAATACAATATATTTCAGCTGGAGAGGGTTTAGAAGTGGTGGGAGAACGTTATTGATTTCTATAATCATTCATGGCGCAGTACTTAATTATAGTTACTGGATAATCGTATTATTATTGTCATCATGTGCTCTTTTCATTTTCACTCGTATCACTTTGTGATAACTAGTTTTCTTTTTGCGTCAATTGAAATAGATTGATACTCACTGTACGCAGAAGACACCTTTATTCTTGCATAATCTGAAAGCGATCTGCAACTTAGTCTTGATGCATTATTTGGTCATTGCCAATAGATGGTTTCTACATGCGAATACAAGTAAGACAAAAGTAGTTATTTTTTCTGCGCATAAATGTAGGGAAAAAGCTTTAAAAAATAAAACAAGCTATAGAAGGGCAGTGTACAGCATTTTGTCCAAAGCATATCCACTCCATCTTTCAATCGACATTCCCGTCGACCTTCTTATAGAAGTTTCCGATCAGCTGGTTTTGCCAAGTTTGTTGTACGGAAGTGAAGTATGGGGTTTCGATGTTTCGAGTAATCTCGAAATTTTTCGAATGAAATCCTGTAAACAAATTACTCAACCAGTCAACGTCAGAAAATCTACCGCAAACTGCATGGTTCTTGGAAATTTTGAGATGTTCGAACTAGAAAAGTGTGTACAAAACAGAATGATCAACTTTTGGTGTCGTCTCGTTCAGAGTGGGCATGACAAATTATCCAGCAAGTTGTATATAGTATTGAAAATGTTCCTGGAAGGATATGTTTACCAGTCACCGTGGATAAAGAAAATGAAATTGATTCTTGACCATGTACATGATAAAGGCCTGAGTCGTTTGTGGGACGCGTGCGAAACACCCAGTTGTGAATTGGTCAAAAACTCTGTTGCCCGTCGACTCTTGGATATACGTACTCAAAATGTATCTTCTGCTATATTTGAAAATTCGCATTCCACAACTTTCAGAATATTCAAACGAAACATCCACTTTGAAAAAAAAAATGAACTTCCAAAAAAGAAGAAGAAGAAAGAATAATCTTCTCTAAATTAAGATGCTTTAACCACCACTTACCACTTGTTTCTGAGAGATATCTGAATGTGCTTTGGAGAAGATTGATTATGTAATCTCTCCAACTTACAGTCATTAGGATATGAATTTCATTATCAAGTTGGATGTCCGTTCTTTATATTTATCCTAACAATTATTTTATCAAAAGATCAAATACATACGAAATGGATTAGTCATTCATCTCAAAAAATTATAAAACTGGAACGAATCTTGTTAAACTTTGTCATGATATAGTGAACTATATTTAGTTGTACTTTAATCTTCTTTCCATTTTCTTGAAACAATTTGAATTCATTTAATATTCTTTGGTGAATTGTGATATAATTTCATAAAGTCTCTACTTTCGGATTTGATAACTTACGTGCGCTTTTAGCATTCTTGTTCTACTCGCCTTATTGTTTTTGTTTGTTTGTTTTCCCCTCCGTATTTCTTTATCTTTATCGTTTTCTTTAATTTTTTTTTTCACTGTGTAATCCGATGTCTTATAATTTGTTAACAGTTTCTTCAATATCATTGATTGTATGGTCTGATGTATTGCATAGGTACAAAAGAGAAATCCTTTGAATATTATAAACCCTTATTTTTATTATCATGTTATTCATGTAAAACAGAAATGTTATTACCATCACCACACATCACGGTGCGCTTCTCACACTCTTACTGTACTGGCGCCTATATCCTGGTGGGTTTTTTTTTCTCTCTCTCTTTCTTTCTTCCTCCGTATTGCTCTATTTGTACGGCATTTTTCTTTCGAATTCTGTCGTATCCCTTTCGTATTTTCTTTACTGTATTTTGGTGTCTTTCAGTTTAATAGTTTATCAAATAATTGGATTTGATTGCATTCGAATGTTAGCCGTTAGTACAATACATATACTTGGTAAATATTGTTGAAAATCATTATTATGTTATTCATGTAGCTAGGAGCTGATGACGTAAACAAAAGGCTTCTATATCATGTATATTGAGAAAGTGGGATTGTAAGGGTGGAAATGAGCTGCTTGGTGGAAGTGTGCGATCTACGAGTGCTCTTCTATAGTTTTAGTAGTATAGTATTATAGTATAGTTTTAGTTCACGCATTATGTGTTTTGTCTCTGGGTTCACATTAACTCTTCTATAGCTTAAAGTTCGCCTTGTCAGTGGATGTAAACGTTTAGATAAACATGAATATACACACTTTTCTTTGAAATTAAGACAAAAACTATTGGTGTGTGTCTTCACTTATACTTCCTTAGGGTTTGAACCAAATGCGATGCAATTCTGTATAATATTGATATCATCCTCGAGAGCTATTGAGCGAACAAATTAGTCCAAACAGACATAAGTGTTATAAAGGAGTAAGCAATTGCCTATGATTTAGGATAATTTGTTTAATCAAGATTTTGTGATCAGTTAGATGTAATTTGGGTCATTGTTCAACATTGTATTCAACTCTCCTTTATTATTTACACGTATAAAAAGGCATGTGCATGTCCATTAGCGGTTAAAGGACTACGGGAGTGTTACGGCCTAAATGTTTTTATGTATATCATACATAAATACATGAAGGCGAGTAAAATGTGAAGTATTAGTTGCAAGAAAAATAAAACGCAGTTCTTTCAACATTGCCATCTAGTTCGTCTTTCTTCCTTTTTCATGTCTCGTGTTTGACAGAGTCGACTCCAAAGCGCACATTTTTCTTTTAGCCCTACCTGCATCTTGAAAGGATCATAATATTCTCAATGCATTCCCCATTACTTATTAAGCTTAAGAAAGAATCATGTTGACCTTCTCGAAGATATCGAATAGATACTATATGTTAATTAAAATCAGAGAAGTTTTATTTTATTTTCTCCGTATCTGCTCTGGATTACTATCCTGATATTGAATGTGTTGAATGGAAGACTTTTTATACTATCTTCAGGGCCGATTCTTTTCTCCAGTAATATATCCATTTTTTGGTACCATCTCCGGTAATATATTATTTGTAACATCTTTCGCCATAATATTGTCACGCTTTTCAGATTATACCGTACGTATTCACGTACATACCCTAGGGCAATAGATTATGTTACCTATAGGAAACCAGTAAATTACCTCAGATGATGCTAGGGCCAAAGGATTTCACCTTATGGGTATACCAAAATGTCTACAACCACTACATTTACTTAATTCCATGATCCAAACGTTAATACTACTTTAAACACGGTTACTTCTTCATCCGCCCCTCCCCCCCCCCCCCAAAAAAAAAAAAAATAAATGAGTTAAACCATAATGCAGAATGTCATTCCAGCGGGGAAAAAAAAGAGAAAAAAAAGTCATCTCGTGCGACATTTGGAGGGTTTTGTGATGCATCATACATCATGTTCTCATGCAAGGAAGGTGGTGGGGCGGGAGAGGGGGAAAGGTTTATAATTCGCAAGGGTTTAATACCACCCCCCCCCCCACACACACACACACACAAAAGTCCTCTCTTTCACAAGATACAGCCTTAACAAGTTTAAGGAAACACGATAGGTGTACTTCTCTTTTGTAGCTTGTTTTAAACTATGATGTACTTTGATCTGCGTCAAAATATTCGATTTGTTAAACAATTGTACGGTCTTCTTTCCTCTCCTCTAATGGTTATGCTTATGTTCATTAAACAAAAACCTAAACAATATATCAGGAATACGTGAATAGCGAACTTAGAAAATAATATGACCCTAAGGAGGGTTTTTCTTACACCGTTTATAGTCAAATGCACTGCGGGAGTTTCCCTTGTTTCATGTGTTTAGAGAGATGTTTGACCAAGGGTTATTAATGTGAAATAATGGAGAATTCTGTAGCAAGAACCACAGGACTGCACACCAGTTTTGAGAAGGCTAGAAAGCTGGTCACCGATCCAGGCATGGATTATATCATGGGTATTATATCGTGTCTATCAACGTCATTTATGCTTACCGGAATTTGTAAAGTCTTGAATTATTAACTGGTTAATAAAAACGAGTGAGTAGTTGTACTGTAGATGGAAGTGGTTGACAAATTGACACAAAGTGTGTGTGCCTGTGTGTGTGCGCGCTCGTATGTGTGTGTTTGGGTGGGCAAGGGGTTTGGGAAGAGGGGTGTTGCGACACGGATTGTCGCCCCGACACGGATTGTCGCCTCCTGCTCGGGGCGACAATCCGTGACGGGCGTTGGCGGCACGGATTGTCGCCCCCTACACGGATTGTCGCCTGGCGACAATCCGTGTAGGGGGCTGGCGGCACAGATTGTCGCCCGCCCTCGAAGCACATTTTGCTGGGTAATATCGTTCTGGACATAATCATTGAAATACTAACACATAACTTACATGGCTACATCCATGCAAACATGCCATGTAAAAAGTCATGGTGAGGTTTCAAGGAAGTGTGTATGTGCGCGTGCACATGATAATTTAGTGTCCGTTTGTGCGTGTGTGTATGTGTGTGTGTGTGTGTGTGTGTGTGTGTGTGTGTGTGTGTGATATGGAAGAATGTGTTTATAATGTCAGTTTTTTTTTTGCGTATGTGTTTTTTTAGCTGCGCGTGGGGAGGGATAACTAGTAAGCTGTTGCTGGCATAAACGTTGATATTGATTTTATCAGCAGCTTTGAATTTGATGAGTTTGTTTGGCAGATTTGTATGATTATGAATTCGGAGTGGAGCTTGCGTGCGGGCAGATGCTGCTTTTCTACATACGGTCCATTATGTTTTATTTATCAACATTGGGAAATCGTTTCATCAGGAAGGAATGTGGTATCGGTTCGGGTGTGCGTCGGTATGTGGGAAGGGGGTTACATTTCGTTATTGCAAAAGTTTGTTACTCTGAAGGCTCATTCGTCCGAAGGCTCATTCGTCCGAAGGCTCATTATTCCGAAGGTTCGTTATTCCGAATTTCATTTTTGGATCAACGAACCTCTAGGTATAGGGAATTGTGTGTTTCGGATATTAAAATGAAGCCTCGGAAAAAACAAAACTTCGGAATAACGGAACCTTCGTGTGTGTGTGTGTGTGTGTGTGTGTGTGTGTGTGTGTGTGTGTGTATGTATTTGGGTTGGTGAATGTGGGTGTGGGATGATTTAGGTTTTGTTTAATCAGGGGTTGGTGGGTTGGGGATTGGATTTGAAGAAGGATAGTTATAAATGGTATGACAGATGTTGGTAGGATTTAATATTTATGATAGATGTAGGCCCTAGATTTGTTTCGGATGGGGAGGGGAGGGGGTGGTCGGGTTTTTTATGACTGATTTCATTCTAGATTCGTGTAATGTATTTGTGGGTTTTTTTTATGTATATGCCCTTGTAAGAAAGAAGGTGTTACATGATCCAAACCAATGTATTCAAGGAATATAGGTTTGGTAGGACCCTACATGTCAAAACTTTCCGTCAAGAAATTGTTAGTAGGGTTGGTCTATAATCGAGTTATCTATGTTGAAGTGAGATTATTTGTGCAAATTGACAAATGGATTTGTTTCTGTTTCGAATTGCCATTTGTAACTTTTTTTTCATGTTACACCCAGAATGAGTCGATTTAGGAATGATTTGAATGAAATCAATGAATATCAAGAAAAAATTGTTGATTTGGTTTATTTGCATTATGAGGATTTGTTTGAGTGTTTGTTGGTGTTTGTTTGTATTACGTATGTATTAGCGGTGTGCAATGGCAGTTCGTTTGTGCTAAAATCAACTAACGATTGACAAATTTTTTACGGCGTGTGGAAATTATTCGCTCATGCATAAAGCATGCCAAACCTATTCTGGGACAAAGAATAGTGGTATGGACGTTCTACTTTGTAAGACTGATGGAAGAAAATGACTGCAGTGAAAAATGAACAAAGACAAATAACATTTGGGGAGGGTACCTCCCTCGTATGTATTTTCTCTCGGTCTCTCTCTCGCCTAGCCTGCCTCACCGCTGATATTGGTTCACACACCCATACTATTTTTAGATCAACGCTGGTGTGAATTTTTTAAACACGTGCTCATACACTCTGAAGGCGTTTGTATTGCCACAGTAGCGCCGCTATATTCCACATACACACGTAAGCATACAGGCACACGTATACACACAGACAAACAAACCACTACCACTATGACCACCACACATGCACAGTTTCTATTACATATTGTATTATTATACTCCAAACACACACACATACACACACTTACACACACACACACACACACACACGCACAACAAATCATACACATCACATATCATGCAGCTCACAATACACACACACACACACACACACGCACACACACACACCCACACACACACACACACACACACACATACGCGTAACTTACCAGTCATACCCATCCCACCAAAGCTTAACACCGGAGGAACCATCCCGAGCCCGGGGCGACAATCTGTGACGGGGCGACAATCCGTGTCGCAACAATTTTTTTGCCAACACGGATTGTCGCCTTCGAGGTCAAAAACTGGGAACTGCACAAGCGTCACGGATTGTCGCCAGGCGACAATCCGTGTAGGGGGCGACAATCCGTGCCGCCAGCGCCCGTCACGGATTGTCGCCCCGAGCAGGAGGCGACAATCCGTGTAGGGGCGACAATCCGTGTCGCAACAAGGGGTTCCCAAACGAGGTAGGTAAGAAAAGTACTAATAGTCTTAATGTTAATTCCAATGCTAATTTCTGCCATGGGGGAGAGGTAGTATAAATGTTTACGTGTCAAAAATCTGTCTTTTTCAAGCGGCTATACAACCACAACGGGGCTACATCAGCTGCCCACCTCGACATTTTTCGCGATACACTGTATATATATTTTTCTTAAATGTGGATTTTTTTTCCACTGAAATTTCACGACTTTTTTCTTGCACATCTTGCACATAAATTATTTTGAGACCCTATATCTGCGAAAATCAGGGCTACGCTTATACAGCATATTTTCGTGACCAATGTCACCGAAAATGGCAGTTTTTAATGACTTTTGTGTGTGCAAATGTATGGGTTTTGCAAGAAGTGCAAGATCAATGTTTTTTCTCTGATTTTTCTCAGATAGCATCCTTTTATACAGGAATTGAATTTAATAGTAAGTTGTGGAGTTCATCAGATAGTTTCATGAATTCGGGTCTATTAAGTATGAAAAAATACATCTGTGAAATCACGAAAATGACAAGAAATTTTAGGCATCGCCGTAACCTCTTCATCAATCTTACGCGAGTTCTTGATTTTTCTGTACGATCTATTAGTAAAATAACAGCGAAAACGCATAATATTTCACAATGGTAAGCACTGGCGACGAGTAATAAACTCGTAAATTATAATAGGCTAATAGGGTACTGGACCTTCTTGGAAATAGCGCCACCACTGTTGTGATACAGCTGCGCATTACAATTCAACTGTCAGAATACATAATATGTACTTTCTTTCGGCCGCCACTCGGATTTTATCGGCTTCTGAAACATTTATTTATGAAGGGTATCAAAGTCCATGTTTACACGGAAATAGAAGGAATGAATGCATGTGTATGAATGTATGAGTGAACAAAAGCAAATATTAAGGAATGGATAGAAAATAACGATAATGTATTAATCAATCAGTCCATGCTTTCTGTTATTTCCCCATCTCTTTGGAACAAACTCCCTCTTTATATCCAAAATGCTGTATAAGTTTAAATCATTGCTGAAAACTTATCTATTTAATCAATCCTAATTTTTGTTGTTGCTGTTGTTGTTATATAACATATACATAATGTTGTATTTTGATTTAATTTTGTTATTAATGCGCCTAGAACGGCAATATCAAGCGCTATATGTAAGTGTTATGTATTATTATAATTATTATCATATTCATAATTGTTATTATTATTATCATAATTATCATTATTATTAGTATTATGATTATGATGATGATGATGATGATGATGATGATGATGATGATTATTATTATTATTATTATTATTATTATTCTAATTATTATTAACAGTTTTAATATTACTATTAGTCTACATCTGTATATCTATCTATCTATCTATCTATCTATCTATCTATCTATCTATCTATCTATATCTATCTTTAACAAAGAACGATGCCAGCGCAAAAATTGGGCAAGGCTTCACAAGATACGCCTTTAGTTACATTGAAATAAATGGGGAGGAAGCAAATTGCATTTCACAGCACTGCCGACACTGTCCATGTTTATTATTATGACTCGTTTGCAATGACACATTTATCTAGTTTAGGAAGGTGAGTATATTTATGTCGGCAGCAGACAACGAACTTCAAATGCTGTGAGACGGATGATCTAATCCCTCCTAGCAACGAGTCATCATTTTATGTCAGTCTCTCGAAAGAAAAAAACAACAAAAAAGATTGAAATGATCCAAAGGTGGCTTTGTGATGGCGAACCCTCAAGTACACAGAGACCGACTCTTTAATGGGAGAACACTAAAAAAAATCCAGAGTGCCCAGGCAAATTTATAGGGTACTCCACTGAAATTGCCTCAACAGCGCCCGCGCGCGAAAGAATAACGAAACCGCTGAACTGACTCCGCAGGGGAGTGTTCTTTGGACTCATTCTTGCTGTACATGGTCGACGACCGAGCAATTCCAGTGAGTCGGTGTTCACCGTCATCAGTACGTCCTTATTCCACAAACATAGTACAGTGTAATCTTATGTACGAAAAACTAACATTTAACAGTCAATGTGGAAACATTGTAATCCGTTTTCTTGTATGACTTAAAGCCTTTTAGTTGGAAGTGTATCTATGGCCCATCTCTGACCATAATCAGATAATGCATAAAAATGTCAGGGAATTAAGAAAAGCACATAAGAAAAATAGGATGTACGGTATTAAACTTCAACAACATGAAAGGTAAAAAGGAAAGAAAGGGGAAAAAACGATGGTTGTTTTAAGTAAACACTTTAAGCAAGAATTTGGCTGTCGCGGTAAGATGTACTATACAGTAAGTATCGTAACTCGCTCATTGTAGAAGCCTAATGGGCGCCGCGAAACTGCGTGTTTTTGCAGTTGCTTATTTTTATTTTTTTTTGGGGGGGGGGAGGGGGGGGGGGCTGGGAGGAGTGGAATTGGGATATTTATGAGTGTTAATTTCAGTTCAATTCAAATTTTATTTCATTTTCCATAAGAGCCCAAAGGAATGCAATAAGATGACTATGTATGCAGTGAAGTCAATTTATGCTTGCCACTGCAATGAAGTCAGCTTAAGACATGTTCAGTGGCAATTGATGGAACCCACTCAAAATCGTACCCCCCCCCCCAAAAAAAAAAAAAAAAACATTTTACTCATTTCTTGTCTTTTCACATTGAATTTCCAGATCATTGATATTGTGTATTTCACGTTTGGTGTCGTGTGTATGTGTGTGTTGGTGTCGTGGGGGCTGCAGCCCAAACCCCCTCCGATCCATGGCCAATAATTAATCAGGCTGAACAAGTCCTGAAAGCATAGATCTGAACATAATGACATGAAATCCTTAAAAAAAAATGACGACCTTTAAATTCTGGCCCATTAAGACCAATTTCCACTACATTTTGTAACATCATACATTAATACTAAAAAATATTAACTATTATTTGTTTTTATACGTTCCCCTCGAGGATGAAGTTGAAGCTATTTCTGAGCATCAACATTTAAAATTTAGAAGACCCTTGATTACTTCTGGATCATGAATTGCCTAATCAGAAAGGAAACGCGGGCATTCCGGCGTTCGTAACGACGTTATTAATCATATAGCGTCGTCTTTCAGCATTCCATGGAACATGGGGAGGATGGAAGTAATTTACTTCAAATTCGAGTAACATCATAATACTGTGGGGAAACTACCATATGTACGCAGATGCAGTGTAATTACATCTTGGCTGCCTTTATTCATCCCTCTTCATTTTCTGTAGCGCATTGTGTTGAGGTTCCGGTAAGACTTAATTAACTGAAATTTAATTCTATTTTTTGTTTAAAAAAGCCCCCACAGACGTGAGATATGTCTTTATGATACCTGTTCATGTAATGAATGCGTATATAAAATGTTTAACACTTCTTCGCTCTCAGGAAATTAAACCTCGCAACATGTCCTGTCTGCACAGTCATAAAGGACAATTAACGCTATTCACTAAATCGCTTTCATATTTCATATATATATATATATATATATATATATATATACATATACATATACATATATATATATATAAAACACAAACCAGTTGGAAAATTAGGCAATCTCAATGCCTCTATTATCAGAAAGTGGTATATATGAAAAAAAATAAAGTCTGTCTTCACATTTGAGCTTGATTTTTATGGTGACTTGCATGCCACTGTGATAAGGGTTGTGACAAACCACCGTTATGAAAATTGAATGAAACCTCGCTATCCGTTGTAAACTCTGATCACAGCAACAAGAATAAAAAAGCCTCTAATGACGTAACTGATCATTCTAATTCTGCATGGCGCCGGATCAAACCGGGAGATTGATACTTTATCGTGCGAGTCCGAAATTCGCACTGCCGTATCATTCAGAACGCGTGCTCGCTTTTGATATCAATCCTCCACACAACGCTGTACGTATTAAAATCCAGAATCTCGACAAACGCAAATTCACAATCCCATCCGGGTTTTCTTCATTCTCTTTTCATTGAGTTGTCATAAGCACCAAAGTGTGCAAAACCTTACTGTACGGACTCCACGTGATCGAGACAGAAACTTACACAATCATGTGAAGGATAATTTGATTTGGACTTTCTTCAGTTTGTTTCTTTTTGTCGCGTCGGATGGCGTCGACAAACGACGTTCGCCCAGTCATAACCATCTCACCGCTTTCAATTCGTGGCTAGTCTAGCATGTTGGTTGCCAATATATCGTGTGATCTCCTCCTTTCTTCTATAATCTTGTAGTCCAATCAAGAGAGAAGATTCAAGTCATCGAGATGCGATGTTTTTCGCGTGGTGAAATCTTCGCAATGTCATGTCAGTGACTAGAGAAGAGAAAATAGCGTAATCACAATTAGTGTGCTGACGTTTCGGTTTATTTCATGGATATCCAGCGCAGACGATCTTTATCGATCAACAGATGAAGATCGAAAGCGCCATGTACTTTTTTACTGCGGTTCCTCTTCAAGCTTATGCATAGCCTGATAAAAACTTTATCGCGATGATTCCATATCGCAATAATGCGTCAGCGTAGTCCCGATAACAGAAGGAGAAACTTCACGTCTTTGCGGTCATTGCCAGCTGGAATGCAACGCTATCTCCTAAACTCTGCGACATCGTCTGGAAGTTTACAGAGGAGATAAGTTATCTCCTTGTTTGCTATTGTCATGGCTGCGAACAGAGCGATGAACTTGGAGGTCATTTTGGGGGTTCTTTTCTTCACAGTCCCCCTGGTGCTAGGAGGTATGTGATACAGCCATATTTAGATTTGAACTATATAATTATTCACTTCGCATGTTGAGCTCATTCGTAATCTGTGGTGTCAAAGAAAAGAACAAAATAATGAAAATAAGGCTTATCATTCAACAAATTCGCCTATCACCACAATCGCATTAGAAAAAAGGCCTTTTTTTATATATTTCAACCCCTCGTATCTGAAAAAAAAAAAAAAAATACGTCTGTTTTTGCATATGCGTTTCCAGCAGTTACATGACATTATCATGTACTTTGTCATGTACTTATCTTGTACTACTTCTTTTCACTTATGCTTGAGCTTTCATGAAAAATCCTGATTCTAATAGTCGCGTTGTCATGCATGTCATGAAAATGGAAAGAATGTACATGTACATTAAAGTCAGATATCGCTTTATGATAATTTATTAACGAAAAGTTGCTATGCATTCATTTATCACTTTCTGAATATAAGCTCATGGGATTTGTTTTTTTTTAAGTAAACTTGATAATCATTGCCCTCTCTTGAAAATACCAGAATCAGAAAAACAAGTTATTAATTTCACCATATTTTGGTAGCATTCATCCTAGGCGCATTCATTCAACCACCTGCCCATGTTTTTACAAATTGATTCCCGTTTCTGCACACGCATTTATTCGTGTGCAGAACTTACCTATATGAGTGAGTTAATAATTTGATTCTTCATCTCCAAAATATTTGCACAGCCTTGTTTCAGAATACGTCCCTGGCAGAAATCTCCGTTCATGTAATAGTAAACAATTAATAGTTAAAAGAACAATCTCGACTCTCGGCTGCTCGGAGATGTTCTGCAGCCCCATCTCTCTGGAACGCTCTTCCACTGAGGATCCGATCAGCAGAAACCATTGAAACATTTAAAATGCTTCTAAAGTCATACATGTTCGCATCTTGTATTGGTTGAATATTCATTGAATGAATTGATTACTAGGTATATGTTAATGTATTTCCATCTCTTCCTTGTTCTTCAACCTCCTTATGTACAATGTATGTTATTTTCTTTATATGTCCCTCTGCGCCTCAGAATATAATAGGCCAGGCACTAGATCGATGGCGCATTACAAATGCTGTACTTACTATTATTATTACTATTACTATTGTCAATTTCAAAATATTTGCGATTATAACTGTTAAAAAAATATGAGAAAATATGAAACTTTTGTAATTTTAACTTCACGAATATTCCTTGTAATACAAGAAGTGAGGTATCATTGAAAAGGTTTTATTTTGCGCTGTTTAATGATGGATGAACTTGAAAATTTTTCAAAATGGCGCTTAACCCATTTTGCGATCAAGCTGTTAGTACATTTCCCCTTTTATTTTCTTCAAACGATCTGTTAAGATGATGCTTTGTTCTAACAGCATGCACCGATTTCGGAACATCCAATGGTATAATGGTGGAAGTAGGGGCGTCTTGTTACCACATCTACACCACAGCCCGTGAAGCTGTAGAGGCGGAAAAGTGGTGCCGACACATGCTCGGAGGCAACCTGGCACAATTTGCCAACTCAGCCGAAGTGACTGATGTGTTCTATGCCTACTTAGCCGCGGACAGTAGTCCAGCAGGAGGGTCGATTACCTGGGATATCTGGGCTAGCTGGATTAAAACGTTACCATCTGTGAGTATAGTAACACACACCGAAAGAAGCAAAACTTAATTGTAGAGTCAGTTACACTTCGTTATTTCGAAGATTCGTTATTCCGAATGTGTTTTATTCCGAAGGTTCATTTTTCCGACGGTTCGTTAATCCGAAAATTGAATGCGATTCGTTATTCCGAAAGTTCATTTTTCCGAGGGTTCGTTAATCCGGGAAGATGCGGTTCGTTGTTCCGAAGGTTCGCTAGTAAGCACTTTCTTTCCATCTTCAGATTAAGGAAAATTTAGAATAACGAACCCTATATTTCATCTTCGGATCAGCGAAATTTCGGAATAAACACTACAAAATGTTCGCATTTTCGAACCCCATTTCATTTTCGAATTAACGAACGTCTAGACAAAAGGAACTTTTGAATGTTTCGGAAAAAAGAAACGAACCTCTTTTCATTTCCTGAATAATGAACCTTCGGAATAACGAACATCATCGTAGAATCAAGGAGGCACAAGGCGAGCTCACCTATAGACCTCCTTAGTATGATATGGGGACGAAAAAGAGTTATATTGTAAGGGTTCTATTATCTTACAATTCGCTTCTAACTGTAGTCAGGCACTGTGGAGGCAAAAATGACATTGTGGGAGTATTTCTATCCGAGAAAACAACGGGTTACTCCCACAAGTACCTATTGCTAGTTTGTATGCTGTGAAGATAATAGAGTCATGAAACTGGTGCTATGTAATAGAAACTGATATAGTGAAAACGTAAACATGATATTGCTGCTCTGTAGTAGTGAATGCCATGTTGCTGTCTATATTCCCTTTGATTTTCTTTTGGCTTTCTTTTATTTTTGCCTTATTCTGTTGAAATGTTTGCAAATTGGTTGCTTTTTTTTCTTTTTTTGCTTTTTTGTTTACGTCCCAAGCCCTTGAAAAAGACAGGTAACTCGGTCGAAAGCTCGGGAGAATTAAAGGCAAAGTAAACATACGGCAACGTCTGCTAGCAGTCATTCCTCCGTCACACCTATATACATAAAAATAGTGCAGCACCCATCACGTACGAGGCCGAGCCCACTTCACCTTATATATATATATGTATTTACATACATTATCTGGATTATCTGGATACATTATCTCAAATATTATTTTTTGCATACAATATCTATATCATGTTCTGTATCCATCATCATTATTTTGTCCGATTTCTTTGATCCTCGGTCTTGATAAAGGGCAGGGCCCGAAAGCTTGGGAATAAAAATCAAACTGTGAGGATTCAAGCTACGTCTATCGTCTCATCCTTTCTCTCACCTACACACTACTAAGATGCGCCGGCCCAGGGGTTTAACAAATGAAAACCCAGTTTTCACACACACTTTATATTTACATACATATATGTTTATTTATTTTGTTCTTTGCTGTGGTTCTTTAAATGATGAGTTCATGTATATTTTTGTACATTTTGTGCGTGCATATTATGTGCAGTCATGAGATATTTTACCAGAAGCATACAAATTTGACGAAGTTTGGAAAGAAGCTGCGCACCATACATTCACTAGTATCTCCTGGTTCAGGATTTAATATATTTGAAAATGTAAATTCCGATTAAAGTAATAAATAGATTATGATATGAACGCACACACTTTTTAAAGTATATATATATATATATATATATATATATATATATATCATAGAGAGATGAATGAATATACATAATGGTATGTGTGTGTGTCTTATCAAGTGTAGGTATTATGTGTGTAATGATGTATAATAATTACATCTTATTTATATCATTCGAACAAGTACGTATCTGTGTGTGTGTGTGTGCGTTTTGAGTGTGGTAGCAAGGAGGCTGTGGTGATTTTTGCAGCTGATATTTGGTCTGGTGTTTTATCAGGCAGGAGAACAATGCTACATCATAAAATTTGGAGGAAGCTTGACGGAGGAGGATTGTTCAAATGTGCATACATACATGTGCGAACTTCCAGCTGGTAAGAATTTTTCATCGCTCTTTTATTCCAAGGTCTTCTTTTGTAAAGGACTAAGCCCCGCCCCATCCCCTCACATACAAACACACACAAACACACACACACACACACAAACACACACACACACACACACACACACACATGCACACGTATACACGCACAAGTACGTATCTGCTTGTCCATACGTTTCTCTCCACACACTATCCTTTAAAAAATAGATAAGACACACTCCTGACTGCTTTCTTTCCAATTCTGATAGTTTAAAGACAAATTCTACCCTGACATGACATTCACTTTGTATAAAAACAAAAAGGTCTGAGAAGTGGGTCGCTGAAAATTTTCTGGAAAATGAGAACATATTAAAAGGTTATGAATTGCAAAAGTTTAGACAGCGGGACAAATTGGCAATCCAGTGTGATCTATAGGTGTTGATGAGCAGCTCTTTATTCAGTCAGGACCACTAGTCGTTTCCCGCACGCACGTGATATTCAATACAAAAAATCAACAATTTCATTTTTCTCCCTTTTTCTTGGTAATTAGAGTATTGTAATACTGCATATGAGTTCTCCCTGTGTTTAGACACTACAGAAAATTATGATTTTATGATTATTTTGTTTTTTGATTTTGCAGATCTCGCATTCTATCCACAACACACAAACCTCTCCTTTTATCAGGGGCCTGTATAACGTGTCATTTTTTTTCTCTCTTTGTTTCTCCCTCTCTTAGTTACTATAACGACAGAAACTCACACAACAGAGCAACTGATTACATCATCTGCTACAACACCTGCTAGTACAACCAGCCCGCCAACAACACCACTCGTCACCACTGACGTGGCAGCTAGTACGAACAATTATCCCTCAACGACTAGTAACCGGCCAACAACCGTCGCAACTACAGCATTCACTACCTCCCCTGACACAACAACGCCTATATCGTCATTCAGCACGCACACGCAATCAACCACCTCTCTGACGTCATCACCTCCAACAACGCCCGCTACGCCATCAGAGGCAACGTCACTAATATCAACCTCTCCCAAATCGATATCGACATTGTCATCAATCACTGGAAACGAACATGCGACTACTTACGAAATTCTTTTGAAAAGTGTTAGTACGGCCGCCACTGGCATGGTATCAACACCCATTTCAGACACTCAGTCACCGTATACTTCAGGAGAAGTAACCTCACCAATAGTGATGGATACAGATCGCACGACACTAAATTTGATCCCCACCTCTTTCTCATCCGAAAGTACACATACTTCGACAGAGCAACCGCCATCAGTGTTTACCGGACATACGACAGTTTCTGACACGCCTGCTGAAACTTCAGAGATGTCTCCGTCATCGTACGATCCCACTGCGACAACGTCTTTAACGCGACCGACTTCCCCGCAACAGTCGTCCGTCGCAATAACACCTACAATAAAGGCGGCATCCGAGCAGAAGAGATCCTCGCTCTTTTCCCGCGTGGACGGCTACGGCACGATTTCGTTTCAGTCATTAGCGAGTCCCTCTCGAGTCAGATCGGCGATACGATGTGCGTCAAAGTGCAGCGCGACGTCTGAGTGTCGATCGTTTTCATACGAGCAGTCGACACAACTGTGCGAACTTGGCAGAGCGATTCTCGGAGATCCAAGCCCGACACCCTACAATGAAGTTGCGTCTACATACATGTACAAAATGCTGTAGTTAGTGTAGTATATAAAGAGGCACGGGCGTGGGTCTTGTACTGTTAGCTGTACAGAAACATGTTACACATCTATTGTTCTGATGATCAACGTTTGCTAGTAATATCATCAATCAAATCAGTCAACTCTCTGAGACTAAAGTTTATTCCAATCACATAAAAAAGTACACATTATATCGAGGAACTGTAGAAAACGTAATGAAATAGAAATGAAAAGAGAAAAGAGAAAATACATTGAAAAAAAAAAACAACCCGCATTTTAACGACTTGGAATGAGTTACGGAGTAAAACTACAGTGACCTTGACCTTGACCTTTGACCATAACTGCTTTTATCCATGCAAAAATTGTCTATTCATTCTACCTTTCCTACCAAATATTAGGCCCTACTATCAAGCGACTACTGACAATTCCAAAAATGACCTTACACAGAAAAAGAGGTCACTTCTACCTAAAATTCAGTGACATATACCATGTACACGCCCTATGACCTTAAACCTCGACAGATTTGACCGAAATGTAATCGGCACATTTGTACTTCTTGTAGCATGCCTGGACGGTGTAGTATACCTGGCCCCTTTTGGAAAGAAAAGCCATTGAACGGTTTCTCTCAAAGGGTTACGCCGGACAAGGACTTTTAGTAGGCCTACATGCATTTTCATCCCAAAACTTCCCACGAAAGGAAAGCTATCCGTGCACTTTTTTCGCAGAGATGACGCTCTACGCAGCACTCGATGATATCGACATAACATAAAAGCGATGATATATCGCCTAGCCCCTGCATGCACCTGCATTTAGAGGAGAGATCACCGTCCTGGTGGGACGAACGGACGGAAAGACAGACGGACGGAAGGACAGACAGATAGTGACACTATTGAACGCTCAATTCGAGCCCTGCTGAAAGGAAAAAAGAGGAAAATTGAAAAAAAAAGCCTATGAAAGGCGTTGACGCGACTTTTGCTCTGGTCTATTTTCTCCAAGGACTTAGAGCCAGGGTTAGGGTGCTGATATAGGATTATTGGTTTAGTCTGATGTTAGGATTAGGATTAGGGTTAGGATTGTGTTCATGAGTAGAATTCGTATTTGGCTTAGCTTGTAGATATTTCATGGGAGTAATATTGTCACATGATCAAATGTCATGTAACCATGAAAGGCAGCATAATATTGCCAAAATAACAATTTAAAAAATGTCAGCAAAGTTGTTATCTGGTCTTGATCTCAATCATTGATGCGTTATATTAAACAATTGTAATGATAACGTGGTTCTGCTCATCAAGAATTTGACTAACATGTCTAGTTAAGTCTTGATAACTGTAATAAACGTTGCTCCACCTGTGTGTTCAACTAGTTGAGCAAACGTTTCTGCATATTAATCCTTGTTGCTGTGCTAATGAGTCAAATGCTAACATTACATTATATTATACTATGCTATATCATATGGTATTATATAAAATTGTGTATCAGACAGATATTGTCTATAAATGGGCGATTTGATGTAACACTCCTGCACATAATATTGTCTCGAGGGGAAAATGTACCTCCCGAAGGACTGTCAAATGTTTTGATATTACAAAGATAGACGAGGCAATATTTGTTATATTGTATGGTCTAAATATACACACCTCTTTTCATTCCAGCCATGTCGGCAGGTAGTCATATTCTAAAATTACATTACTTCACATGACGTCACTGGAGGTGGTACAACAATTACGATCCTCGCTGCATTAGTCACGTGACCCCATTATTCTCAGTCATCGAACAATATTCATGTAAACCACTCAATGTTATATAAATAAGCCAGTTCGGAGATAGCTCATGTGCACATGGGTACAAATGACCTTTCATTTTTCTCAATTGGTTAGGCACTTCACTCAATTCAAAGCGACATAATGCAGCAGCTTGCCCAACATAGCAATTTATGGAACTCGTATTCTAACAAAGAATGAACCTGTCTAGATGAAGTGACCAGAATGGTTCGTCAATCAACACATTGGGAAGCATCCATTTCATTGTGCTGTTTTGAATGTATTAACAAACTTTTTCTGTTAACATTGCCAAATACCAGGCTTGCTGTCAGGTGGATGTACTGGCAGACATCATTTGTAAGGATTTAATGAATAATCACAGATGCTTATCTCAGTGAAATTAAAAACCAAATTGTCTCTCGGTACAAATGACCTTTTTTTCTGCTCATGCTGAAACTGGAACCCCGAACTGGCTTATATCAACTGCTTCGAGGAGCACGGTTAGAACTATTGGCCCAGAGATGATTTCCTCACAACGCTGTGCTCCAAGACGAAAAGTCAAGGCATAGCACTGTTGAGAAATCACCGAGGGTAAATAGTTTTAGCAGTGACACCCCCCCCCCCCCAAAAAAAAAAAAAACAAAAAAAAACCAACAACAACAAACAAACAAACAAACAAACAAACAAACAAAACCAAAAAACAAAAAAACAGTCGATATTTGTTTTATATACCGCATAGCACTTAATTTAAGATAATTAAATAAAATTTAAGCATTGTAAATTCAGTCGGGATGTTATCGATCAGAGAGCTTACATTATGATTTCACAATGAGCAAATATTGATACACAAACAAGATATACTTAGATCCATCTTGAAAAAACAAAAGCAAAAAAAAAAAAGAGCTTACTCTTTTGGGCAGTATAACGAAAATTAGTGACTGCACCTTAGACCAATCAGAATCGAGGATTCATCAAATGAGGTCTGTAAAAAAGAAATGAAATGTATCATATAATATCATGTTATATTGCATTATATTATATTATATCAAAATATCACATTACATTATATTATATTATATTATATTATATTATATTATATTATATTATATTATATTATATTATATTATATTACATTATATTATATTATATCATATTATATTAATTTATATCATATCATTTTGCATTAAGATATATCGTTTATGATACAATATTACATTGCAACATATAATGATTAATACATTATAAAGAACATTTAAACCAGAAAAACCGCAGGAACAATGGAGACTGAATGAGAACTATGGACGGGGAGAAAGAAGTAGATATGGATAAAGTGAAGGATAAGGTTTTGTAACCATAGGGGATCGACGGGATCAAAGGAAATTGAAAATACAGTTCGAATCTTTGAAATTGAAATAAGTACATTATAATTGCCTTCTATTTTTGCTTTCCTTTTAAGTTGTCAATATAATTAAATAATGCGATTGGTGGGATAGCGCTCAGAGCAGCGAACCCTTCTAGTAAAAAAAAAAAAGAAAAAAAAAGAAAAAAAAATCATTCCTTTCCTGTTTACGGCAAGCATTACTGAATTGCACCCGCCGAGCCAGCGTCATACTATTATTCCTAGAGTTTTAACTAAAGGCAAACCAGTGCACATTGTGGTACGGACGTATGAACGAATGCTGAGTGCGTGAGTGGGCGCATGCGTGTGTTGATAGCATGAAACATATCAGTATTATTACTTTTAGGAGATAGGATGTGTGTGTGTGTGTGTGTGTGTGTGTGTGTGTGTGTGTGTGTGTGTGTGTATGTGAGAGAGAGAGAGAGAGCGAGAGAGGAGTGAAGAGCTGGTGAGGGAGAGAGAAAAAATATGCCTTATCTTTCTTCAATTTAATATGTGTATTGCCATTTTTTTGATAAATAACCTTCAGATGAAATTCTAACTAGTTGTCTGTTCATATTGGCGTCAGAATACATTTCACATCTTAATTTCCCGTCAGTGGAGTCATTTAATTTCCACATAGCGTTCTACACGGCCATGACTGCTCTATAATGACATCAAAGTTCGCCCAGCCTTGTATCATTGTCAGGAAAAAAAAAGACAGAAAATCTAAAAATGATAATGGGGGAATGAAGACAGAAAATTCAAAATACAATTCACTATTCGGAATCTGACTCCGAACTCTCCTAGCGGATGTAATATTCATTTCGAGTAGTTATTTTTTGCATTGGTGGATTGGTACAATGGCGTAATTCATCAAGATAATAGCGAATATTTAATAAACAACCTGCAATCATTGTTAAAATTATTACTCTGTGGCTTGAAAGGAAAGAAAGAGCCAATAAAGACTTTTTTTGCAGCTCTTTGCTTTGCTTAATTTGTTCTCATTTCCTTTTTTTTTTTTTCTAGGAGAGCATTTTCAATGTTATTACGATTACCCTAACGATGTCAATCAATCATTGATATGCTGGACGCTCCGCAATGATATACAAAAGATATGAAATTGAGAACAATTTTTAGGCAATTAAGGTTTTTCATTATGGGGGGGGGGGGGGTAGACAGGCAGTGAAAGGCTTTTTGTTTTTACTTCTTCTGAGAAAATCAGATGACCAAACTATGAAACGCATCAGACACCAGTAAACTTCAAACTTAAAAACCAAACTAAACAAAGAAAACGTTGACTTGACGTGACAAAGCTATGGTGAGACGGAATTTACACGAGTAAATAGTTGTACATTCATAATGTTTTCTGTTTTGTGGAGCTTCCATTATAGAATATTATCATGAAAGTCTGTTTTGTTTTACTTTGTGAGTATGTGTGTGTGTGTGTGTGTGTGTATGTGTGTGTGTGTTTTGTATTCTTTGGAGAGGAGCAACAAATGCACAATAATCAGTGACAACAACAAGCACGGAAACTTACAGGAGTTGTCTTTTTTTTTTTAACCCGGAAGATGCTTATAGACACACTTACATCAGATTTTTTTTTTTCCAGTGAGGTGTTCAGACAATTTTAATGAGCGTGTCCCTCCCCACCCCCCCCCCTCCACCCCGGATATTTATTATTCTACACAAAACATATTTTCATCTAAACACACAATACATCATAACATTTCAAACAAAGCATTTTGGAAAAACAGACAATGAAATATCGTGACTCAGACCATCATCATACATATCAAGAAAACATCAAGAAAAAAGGTGTTTAAACAGAAACCATTTTTCTGAAGTACTTACAGGTTATGATTGTTTATGATTGCAATACGTTTTTCTTGTTATGATATTCACTTACGCCATCTTTGCATAAATTAAAACGATAAACGGCTTCAGATAATAGTATCTCTCTCAGGGTTTTTGCCATCAGAGTATAATTCATGGACGACATCAATAATAAAATGAGTTGTGATGATTACCATATTACCCCATCGCACCAAGACACACTTTTTTTTTCTGACATGATTTATGTTCTAATACACTCAGAATGTCTGTGCCCGGTGCACTGCCAAATGACGCTTATGAAGCACGTTAGACAATATAAGACGAACAGAAAATGGGGACAAAAATGTGCGGTCATAGCGCGCGAAACACGGCTAACGCGTAATTTGCATCTGGCTACCATCGCTCTTCATATTCGGTATATCGCATTATAAGACACTGATTGGCCGGACATAAAGCCGTCTGTCCGAACTCCGCGGTATCGATTTTTAATGCCATGACTTCGATATCAAATGGCACATATCTGTAAGCCAAACTGGACTCCATTATTTTGTCATCTTCTATGGAAAGCACGAATGCAACGGACGCGTCTTTGGAGATTGCTTGATATTTCTTCATGGTTCCTTTTCCTGAATGAAATTAACATCCTGAGAAAGTTGGTATATTTTCATAACCGATGGGCTGGTGCTCGTGGAGTGACTTCATTGCATCGCTCGTACTTTTTGCGTCCTTGCTCTCTGGCACAGTTCATGGTGGTAAGTTGTAATGATTACAGAAAATGGTTCTTTGCAGCAAGAGTGCCATTGTATTATTTCACTAACACAAAAAGGTTGTCACTACCATTCACATACGCAAACACAAGCAGAAACAAAATATGAAAGAATCATGTCTACACATTTTGTAGGCCTTGATACGCGTCTGCAAACATATCATTATTCGTTCAGCAATAAGCCACTGATGTCTGCTCGTTGTGGTTGGTTTTTATGTTTACTTGTTTATTATATATATATATATATATATATATATATATATATATATATATATATACTAGTATAGCGGGATCGCAAAGATTACATTAATCATTTAGGCTGCATTCCATGATGTTTGCACCAGCAGGGGTTGAAAATGCGTTTTGTATTTTTCTCCCCAAAATCTCTTCGCATTTTGTACATGCGTTCTTGAAAGGTACACGACATGGTTGAATTCGTGATCCTTTTTACGCCTATCTCTTCCTCATTATAACGGAGCATTCTGAAAGAATGAAATTATTCATTTGTAAGATACAGTGTGAAATGATAGTGAATATTACGATGATTTTATTTATTATTTCTCCTGTAATCTTTTACGTAGTGTATACACATCAATGTTTCCCAACCAGCAAAAAACTGGAAGTCGGAACTAATATAAAAAGGATTATGATAAGCTGCACATGCATTCCATAAACATATTTCTCTATGTTCTGTCACCAGTTTGTTTCACTGAATGAAACATTTTTGAATGAGTATTTTTTTTCACATTACGGACTGGTTTGAGCTAATATCAAGTAGGCCGCCTACGCGTATCTCGAAAAAAAAATCAAATAATTATATTCAAAAACTGAAGAACATCGGACGGTATCCGTGGGTCTTATCGCATGGTTTATCAGAAAACATGTAAAGAACGGTACTCAGCATTTGTCACTGATAATGGAGGATAAAAGAGGAATAACGGCCGGACGACTGAACCTAGCACGTTTGTTTCCTCTTCCCGCCTCAGATCATTCATTAAAAGAGAGACGACATGAGGATCGCTACAATAAAGCTCACGTGTTTATGCACAACACGTTGTCATCTAAAATCGTGATACACGCGCGCGCTTGTTCAGAATGACTCTACAGAACGAGAAAGAGAACAGAAGGATAGCGTGGATTCGGTTTTCAATGTTTTCGTCTGTCGCGTGTTTGAAAGCGGCAGGTCAAGAAATGGAACCTCGTTGTGTCCGATCATATTGCTTATGTGTTTCTCTATCATGACGCACCGAAGATGTCCTCGTCATAAGCAGAATCTCATTTTAACCGAACTTGCTGTAACCGATCCGTTTTACCATAGGTTTACACTCAAAGAAAAATGGGACCGACGTGATCACCTCGTTAAAAGCTGTTCCTCGTTATAAGCGAACTCGCTATAACGGGGTTTCACTGTACGTAAAAAAGACGGAAAAAAGTAGGGTTGAAATGCGTTAATTCTATATTTTTCTTCCAAAAATGTCTTCGCATGATAGTTGCACATTATGTTCTTGAGAAGTAGGCCTACTCGGCAGGATCATATTCGTGATTCTTTCTACACCTATGTATTCCTCCTGTATCGAACCATTCTGAAAGAATGTTTTATCGTTTGTGAAATACAGTATAGTGTACAGTGTAAAATGACAATGAACAAAACCAGATTGTATAAAATGCGCTTGTATAGAGCAACATACATGCGTTGTTTATCGTAACTTGCGAGGTACTCTACGCTGTTGGTGCCCAGCGGGAATGCGATGATTTCATGAATCATTTCGGCTGTAATCCTGTACAATGTATGATCGTTGCGCCCGAAGGGATTAAAAAATGCGTTCTTTATTTTCTTCCGATAATCTCTTCGCGTTTTGTACACTTGTTCTTAAAAAATATGCGACAGGGTTTAATTTGGAAGGTTGTGATCCTTTTTACGCAATCTGTACCTCATAGACCATTCTGAAAGAAAGAAAAATCTTCATTGTAAAATGCAGTGATAATGAACAAACCCAGATCTATTCATACTGTTAAATGCGTTTGTTTCTTTTTCTGAACACCAACTCAATTAAGTAGATTAACATGCGCTTTTCAACTATTTTTACGCTACTGTCACCCTGCGGAATCGAGATGATTTCATTAATTATATTTCGGCTTTAATCATACACTCTCATATTTATATTATCATTTGTTACATGATAATGAACAATCCCAGATCTATTCAAACTGTTGAATGCGTTTGTTTCTTTTTCTAAACACCGACTCAATTAAGTAGATTACCATGTGCTATTCAATTATTTTTACGCTATACTGTCACCCGGCGGGATCGCTATATGATTTCATTAATTATTTTGGCTTTAATCATATACACTCATATTTACTAGCCAGCAAAACAACTGGAAGTCGGAACTAAAAAAGGAAAGGATATAATGATGAGTTGCACACGCACTATGTTGTGCCTTTTTGGCCACGAGTGTCGCGACATGAAAAGTTTTTGAATGCTTTAATTTTCTCTCGTTGCGGGCGTGGTCTGACCTAATATCACGCACGCGTATCTCGCGAAAAAGAAAATCGAATAATTTTATTCAATAACTTAGTAGGAACATCGGAAGTTTTTCTGTGTCTTATCGCGTGGTTTAGAAGAAATCATGAACTACTGTACTCTGCAAAACGGGAAAGAGACATGGATAGCACGATTCGGTTTTCAATGTTTCGTTTGTCTCGTGTTTGAAAGCGGAAAGTCAAGAAATGGAACCTCGCGAAAAAGAAAATGGAATTATAATGAATATGTTAGGTGGTTTAGAAGAAAATGGAAGGAACGGTACTTGGTTATTCGTCACTGACAATGGGCGGTAAAGAAGGATAACGGGGGGACTGAAACAGGTTTGTTTTCGAGTCTTCCCGCTTCAGATAGTACATGTAGAGATCGAGACGGGACGGGCACTTGTGCAGTGTGGTACTGCGTTCAGCATCAAGACTCTCTACAACGGGGATAGCGTGAATTCGCTTTTCAATGTTTCGTTCGTCGCGTGTTTGACAGCGGCAGGTCAAGAAATGGAACCTCGTTGTATCCGATCAAATTGCTTATGTTTCTCTTTATCATGATGCACCGAAAATGTCCTCGTTATAACCGGAATCTCGTTATAACCGAACTCGTTATAACCGATTTCTTCTGCCATGGGTTTACACTCAAAGGAAAACGGGACCGACGCGATCACCTCGTTATAAGCGGTTCCTCGTTATAACCGAACTCGTTATAACAGGGTTTACAGACACACATACACATACACACCCCCCCCCACACACACACATTAAATGACACTATATTTATGATGCATCAAAATAATTGAATTATGATATATACGCTAATGAAGTAAAAATCAACATAAACATCATTCTTGTGAAAACAATACATGTATTTGAAAGAAAGTGTTATTTTATGGAGTTTACCTATCAAATCATGTTCATGATGCTTGAATTTTACCACCTCCTCACACAGCATGCCCGTACCATGGGATGTACACCATTGATGGTGTATGCTACTCTCTGCACGTCGATGTGCGGCGTACAGCCATCGAGTCGGAGAACTTGTGCGCCTCCCATCCCGGCCGGTTTCTTGCCACTATGGATACTATGGACGAGGTGCAGGCTGTACGCAACTATTTCAGACGCTTGCTCAACAGCCAAAATTTGATTTTCGAGAACTCGTGGGTCGCACATTCTCCACACTGGCCTTCGGTGGGTTATCCCTCTATTTTGTACTTATTTTTGTTTCTGATGGCCAATTCCACTTTCAACCCCCCCCCCCCTTTTCATCCGCTCTTATTATTATGAACACTTCTGTTTTTAAGACTGTGCAGGTGTGCATTGTTTCTTCTGGTGACTGAGTACAATTTAAGTTGTCGAAAAGAGAATATACTATATATATAAAATACATCTACATAAATGGTTACAGTTCGTTATTCCGAAGGTTCGTTATTCCGAAGGTTCTTTAGTCCGAAGGTTTGTTATTCCGAAGGTTTGTTATTTCGAAGATTCGTTATTCCGAACTTTCGTTAATCCGAAAATGAAACAAAGCTCGTTATTATGAAGGTTCATTACGGACCCTATTTCACTGTCGGATCAACGAACCTTCGGAATAACGAACAGCACCCACATAAATATAATATAATATTATTTATATATATATATATATATATATATATATATATATATATATATATTATATACTTGTGTTAATGCAATCAGTCAGTAAAAATCAGTTGTAACGTGGAAATTCATCATGGACTAATGATCCTGTACCAAGTGTTCTTTTCCTCTCAGTTCTAACTTCGTGCACTTTTTCCTGCGTTGCTTAGACATGATTAACACCAAACAACGGGGAAAATGAAAATTTGGGGGGGGGGGGGGAGAGTATATATTTTGTATCTCATTACTGTCGATGGGCAGCTCATGTAGTGATTTCTAATCTTTTTCATTTTCCTCCAATTGTTTTGTTGTTGTTTTTTCCTCGTGGTTCCTCACGAATCTGGAAACCAACACAGGATGGGCATGGGTGCTATGTGCTAACAACGTTAGCTGAACTGCTCTCGGAACCCTGCTCAACTCCACATACGACCATTTGCGAGTCGGATATAGGTAGGCCTATACATTAATCATCACTGATGTGATCACTTTTTATTGATCTTAATTTCTTTATTGTTGTTTGGTGAGTTCTTGTTGTTTTTCTTGTCTTCCAGATTAGCTTCACAGTATTATCGTTACATCAAATTTTTACTGTGAATGAATTATCAGCTCAGTGATTAAGAATGTGTGATTCTAAACCTCTCGACACCAGTAACGACAGTAGCTGAGCAGCAAACGACCCTGCATACTTCTTCAGCTACATCGGCTGCCACCACGTGGTCCGTCTCGCCGCAAATCACGACGATACCATCTTCAAACCCGAGTGAAACATTCACCACCCCCAACCCAACAACTTACCAGTCATCTACAACGCCTGGTGAGGATACGACTCTAATTGCGTCATTGTCCACAATTCCAGCCTCGCAGACGACACGCTTGCACGAAACTCTCACGACCCCGTTCGAGCTAGACAGGCCTACATTTAGACATACATAATCACTATATGCTGATCTAAATTTCTTTATTGTTGTTGTCGTTTAGTGTTTGTTGTGCGAGTGTGTGTGTTTATGTGTGTTGCTGTTGTTGTTGCTTTTTGAGGGGACCCTATGAGCATGAGATTTATGATACTAAATACTCTCACCATTTTGAAAATGAATGGATGAATGTGTTACGAGCACATGGGTAACCCTATACCTTTCGTCATTTTCCAGTAACGACAGTCGCTGAGCAGCAAATGACCTTACATACATCTTCAGCTACATCGGTTGCCACCACGTGGTCCGTCTCGCCGCAAATCACGACTATACCGCCTCCAAGTGAAGCCCCAACTAACCCCGACCCAACAACATACCAGCCATCTACAACGCTCGTTGATCATACAACGACTCAAATTCCGCCATCGTCCCCGATACCAACCTCGCAGATTACATCCTTGGACGAGACAACGACGTCCCCGTACGGTGTCGGCCGCCTGTCGACGTCGACGAAGAGCCGGCGACGTTCGGTTTCTTACGCGCTGCTCAGTCGCAACACCAGCATCGTCCCAGTTAGCTCGCTGGCAACGCTCGGGAACATTCGGAGCGCACTCCACTGCGCTTCCAGATGCAGCTCATTGGTCGACTGCCGCGTATTTACGCACTCCCAAAGCGAGTGTACCTGTTCCCTGGGTAACGCTAGCTCTCATTTCTTCAAAGTCTCGAACGGAGCTGCTACTTATCAGCTCAGAATGGTGTGATAGAATGATTTCATTTTCAAAATGTTACGTATAGATTCTTGAAATTTTGATGACTGATGACTGTATTAAAATTCAACCATGAAGAATTTTCATTGAAATTGACGAAAATACTATGATAACAGTCATCTTAAGCAAATTCCACAAGTGATCTTACAAGTGATTGATAGACTTTAGTAACCCAACGGTAAAAAAAAAAAAAATGATGATGAGAAAGATGAAAAGAATAATAACAAATATTAGTGTTGTCAATATGACAGCGTATATTCACTTGATAACTCAAGGTCATGTCACTCGCTCTAAAGGATTCATGCAAAACGCCTACACAATTTTTGTTGTTGATTCTGTTTCGACTTTAATTTTTTCGCAATGCCATACTCTCCAACGTACATGACTGTCTCTAAATTTCGATATGGTGTTGTTCCTGTTTGCGTTTGTTTGTTTTACATCCTGTGACAACACCAATATCTGATATGCAATATCTAATATGACAAAAGCCTAGCTGACTAGCATCGCTCTCTATGGGTAGAACTCCATTACAGCATGTCAAATATAAATTTGCAGCCCTTTGTCTTGTCGCATGACGTTGGTGCGTCCAGAGCACTGTTAGCACCCATTATTGAGTAAGTAAACTTTTAGTGTGTGTGTGTGTTTTGTCCATTCAGTAACAGCATCAAAAATTCTGTTCATATTGTAATGTGTTATGCATGCTCTTGATGCATTAGGCGAATTATGTTCCTTCAGTGTTTTTTTTTTTTTTTTTTTTTTTTTTTTACCATGATGGTATGAAGCGTAATGAAGACAGATGATTTGATTAGTCAATTGATTAATAGTGCCACTGTGTGCGCATGTGCGTTTCCGCTGTGTCTATATAGGCCAATTCGCAGTTCCACCTTGCGCATGAGCAGAAAAAAAAGGTCATTCGTACCAACAATCGCGTTGGTTTTTAAATTCACTGAGTTAAGCATTTGTGATGGAATGGTTATTCATGCAATCCTTATAAATGGTGCTTGCCAGCACATCCACCTGACAGAAAAATTGGTATTCGGCAATATTAATAGAAATTAGGTTGTTAATACATTCAGTGCAAAGTAATGAAATGGATGCTTTTCCAAGTGTTATTTGACGGATCATTCTGGCCATCTGGTCTACACAAGTTCATTCTTTGTTTGAAAAAGATTGATGAATCCCATAATTGTTACGTAAAGCTTATGCGCTGAAAACGAGTGCAGTGCCCCTAACCGACTGGGAAAAACAGAAGGTCATTTGTATCAATGTGCCCATGAGCTAACTCCGAACTGGCTTATTAGAGCAACGTGTGAATGTCAGTGAATGTTCGTGTGATCAATATCATGTGTATGATACAATGTCATAAATTCTATGTGTTTTTCTTTACAGATATGTCTATGGACAATCACGGACACGTCTCGTATGTGTGCCCGTATAAGGCCAAGCTGTTTATCATATTCATGTTTTTTTTTTTGTTTTTTTTTGGTGTGTGTATTGTTTTCAGAATAACCCAACATGGAGGGTATCATCATGCATCAACATTAATATCAATAGTGTTGAATACATTTCTACATAGGCCTGAATTCTAAAACGTGGTGTAGACCGTGCTTCCTTATAGTTCGTTGCTTTGAATATGATACGGATTTAAGTCTAAACCATGGACCACATCATTCCATGAATGGTTTTAAAAATCCGTTGTCTACATCTAAATCACGTCTGGGAATTTGGGCCATAGTCTTTATTTCTTCATGGGCACTACAAGGGACCACGATTTCGTGGATCATTGACTTCTTTCGCTTTCATCTGCATGTTCATCTCAATGTATCACCATATCCGTAAATCACTCTGTAAATATGCCTACTAATGATCGTTTCCTTCTGGTTGCCAGTTAGGAGTTTGTTATTGCAAAGTCGCCTCAGCTCAGCAAATTCTACTCGACTCAACTTAAAAATCCTGTCTGATAGAAAATATAAAGTTTAATAAATGTGACGGAGACGTAGGAATGACGAGTAGCTATCTACTCAGACGTAGCAAGGACGTAGCGGAAACCGTTTCGACGCAGCATCGACCGCGTCTGCGCGCACACCATCAACGCAACATGAACTTAGCAAGGACGTGGCGCGCGGACGTATGTACGGGATTTTTTTTTTCGGAAACAACGAAGTTGTCGCGAAGTCCTAGGCAATTTTCCTGATTTTCAAGGACATAGCGGGAACCTTCTTGATCGGTGTCAAGGGAAGGGGGGGGGGGGGGGGATAAAGGGGGCAATACTGATTGATCGGATTCACATTGTGCTTTGTTTGTAGCATATTGTTCAGTCACCACCACGGCGATATGGGTCATACCGTGTGTAAATGTACGCCAGGGATTCAGCGATTTCCCCCTGTCCAAATTGCGTTCCTCGATATTCTTCGTCACTCTAAATATCGGTGACAAACCATAGTATTACTAACCCTTTACGAGTAGACAGGGTATTGTGACATTAGCATGTAGGTATTGGATATGTCCCCTTTCTGCCGTTCCCCCTCTCCCTGTTACGGCACATTTTGGTAAATTGAACATTTTGGTAATTTACCAAAATATGCAATTTACCAAAATGTGCCGTAACACTCCCTCCTTCGGAAGAATGTGGAGGGTGATACGTTAAAGTGACGTGTTTTGCTTTGTTTTGTTTTTTTATGTGAAAACTTTAACCTTGAATACCTCTTATATTTGTATGCTCTTTAATATTTCACAAAGGGCTTCTAATTATCTCGCAAAAAGTTAAAATCTGAATCCCCCCTCTCAGAACTATGGCATCCATTTAATCAGAGACCGACCGCCGCGGTAACATTTGAAAAGGTAATGAATGCATGACGTAGAAACGGGAGGTGTATTAATATTGTAGTAGAATTAAAAATAGGACGAAATCGACATCATGGCGCCGCCATAAAACAGTTAAAAAAAAACTCGGGAAAAATGTGTAATGGGTAGTCTAATAGTCTGGTAAGCCGACTATCACTTGGACAGCCATTCCATATATATTATTTATTCCTTTCCTGTCCAATACCCTTTGATGTGTTGGTATGGAAAGCGTCATTGGAGTAAAATTTTGAGTAATGTTTATGAAGCACTGAACCATGAGCTGAAGGTGCCATAGAGTTCGATTTGACACAATTTGTTTCCGCACACATTATTGTATCATAGTCTCTCTCTCAATGTAAGTAAATCGTTCGTATTATCCAACCAAAAGAGCCATGGATAGCTTATTCAAAAAGAAAATCGAAATAAGAAAAATTACCCTACCGCATGGCCTAATTTCTTCGAACATATCGGTAATACCCAGTGAGTTATACCTTAAAGGGATGATATAGTATTGGTTGAGGTGAGGATTCAACTTTCAACTTTTTGCGGGATACTTAGAAACCACTCTATGAAACGCTGAAAAGCATACAATAAGCCAGTTCGGAGTTAGCTCATGGGCACATTGGTACGAATGACCTTTCTTTTTTCTCAGTTGGTTAGGGGCACTCCACTCGTTTTCAGAGCGACATAATGCATAAGCTTTACGTAACGATTTATGGGATTCATCAATCCCGTTCAAACAAAGAATAAACTTGCGTAGACCAGATGAGCGGAATGATCTGTCAATTCACACTTGAGAAAGCATCCATTTCATTATTTTGCATTGGATGTATCGACAATCTCTTTCTATTGATATTGCCAAATACCACTTTTGCTGTCAGGCGGATGTGCTGGCAAGCGGCATTTATAAGGATTACATGAATAATCATTACATGACAGATGCTTATCCCAGTAAATTTAAAAACCAACATGCCTGTTGGTCCGAATGACCTTGTTTCTGCTCATGCGCAAAGTGGAACTCCGAACTGGCTTATTCTAAGAGGAATTCCATGTTTATTTGATGAAATTCGGTTTTAAAATGGCTAGGATATCCAAGAACAAAGTAAAGCAAAGCGATCCCAATAAAAGTTGGGTCCCACCTTTTATTGGGATCGCTTTGTTTTGGATATCTCAGCCATTTCAAAACCGAATTTCATCATATAAACGTGGAATTCCTCTTGGAATCATATGCTCTTTCATATTTCATAATAGGTTTCTCATTATCTGAAAAAAAAAAAAAATCATAAAAAACGTTGGAAACCTGAAGCCGCATCTGAACCGATACTGTAATATAACTGGTGCGAAAAATCTCTGATTATATGCTGCTCAAATGCACGTAATCTTAAAGTCTTATCGCAATAACGTAATCTCGATGTAAACGGGATCTGCCTGTCCTATGCTTGTGTTCATATGCATCGTACATGTAGGTAGATGTGTATACACAATGTATTATAATGTGAGATAATCTTGTGCATCAGTCATTGTCAATGTATATCTTAGATCTTTACAGAGGCTAAAGCCAGCAATACATGTAGTGTGAATAAACTAAATCGAAAAGCAACGTCTGAACCATGTGTACTTCTCATGTCGCACATAATTATTGTATTTATGAGGGGTTTAGATTATAAAAAAAAAAAAACAAAGAAAATAATCAAAATACATGTGCTAATTTTGATATCTTTAAAAATATGTATGTAAAGAATGAGGCATCATTCAAAAGATTTTCTCTATTTGATGGTGACCAGTCTTACCTTGAAAAAATTGGAAATGTCATTTATGTTTTTGCATTCAAACATTTCATATATATATATATATATATATATATATATATATATATATATATATGTATGTATTTGTATATATACAAACTCCGCCAAGTTCCTTAAGAAAAAAAAAAAGGCTACAATTTCATTACTCCAAAACTGGAAGTGTTTTTGGAATAAATGAATCATTATAATCCCATTCAAAGCATTTCTAGCCACATGACGAGATGTATATTCCAAAGGAGGACTATTTCCCTAGCTACGGGTGACACCCCACTGGTTGTGTCCAAACTTCAGTCTCAAAAACAAAGAAACAAAAAACAAACAAACAAACAAACAAAAACAAAGCACACACATTATCTTGAATAAAAATTATCAACACTCTGAGAACATGAAGCCATACACAAAAACAAAAACAAAAGCATTGCTCTTTTCTTTTACGTATATTTTACAACCACAGGAAACTTGATTTAAAAACAAACTCACTTTAATTCATTGAGCAGTCAAAGTAGAGTGTCCCATGTGTTCACATTTACAAACTCTTGAGCCATTTCATCAAATTAATAAGAATCAAGTGATACAATAATGTACATATTATTTACAAGGCCCATCTGCTCTGTATGTAGGGGTAGGGGAAACATTATGCACACACACACGCACACAGTAAAAACAAAGCAAAGAAACAATCTACAAAATGCAAATCCAAGAATACAGTGACTGGAAAACTCTCTATGGTGGTCGGGGAAAGAGATCACCAATAAATTGAAATGTGTCGAGTAAGGGCTGCGAGAGAAACTGAAACATTCATCTTTGTGACTGACATACTAAATTGTAGGTTCTGAGCAAACTCTGAACAGTGTGTCTTCTTTGGCGGTGGTGGATGGTTGGTAATGTACAGTACGCGTGGCGGCTAAATATAAAGAAACCTGTCTAAATTCACCTTCTGGTACAGTATACGTAATGAGGGAACACTTGTCAAGCACATTGCATGATTTCAAGTTCAGTGCTAGTACTGACAGCGGCGTTAAATATCTACAAACAAGATCAAACACTGACATTCTGATAAACCAAAAATATACTGATCATAGTTATCGACCCCAAACGCTAGTTTCTTCTTCCACCACTGTAAAGCTGCACAGGAATTGCTAGACAAAAAAAAAAAAAATAATAATAATAATAATAAAATGATTGCCCATTGTTAATAATGATAAAAGAAAAATCAAATATGAAAAGATGAAACTGTGAATATTTCTTATTACACAAGTGTTGTGAAAGGATTAAAATGCCACTAATTTCTTAACATCTCCAAAATGCAACAAAATTAATTTTGCTCCCAGGCATATATTTATGTGGCCATGTCTAAACTGTTCATATACTTTCCACCGGTGACTACTGCATCAGCATAGACTACACACATTCATAGCACTTGATACAAATGAAGAGAATGTGCATCAAAACACATAGTAGGTCTCACTACTATTATGCCACTACCTATCCACTTTACACTAGATGATGACTGGAAGGCCATGTTGTGTTAATTTAATTTTGCTACGGTTTGCAACAAACGGGAGACTAAAAATGGGAGACCTGAGCCCTGTTGTATAAAAGCTGAGATCAGATATAAGTCATAAAATCTGATTGGCTAATACCTGACTTCTGGGGGGCGTTTCATGAAGGAACTTGTCGGATAAAATATCTGACAAGTCAATTATATCCAACAAGTTTTGAGAAATTCTTTAGTCTGATTGGCTGATTTCTCTGAACTTGTCGGATATAATTGACTTGTCGGACATTTTATCCGACAAGTTCCTCCATGAAACGCCCCCCAGTTTGTCATTGCACCTTTTTTTATGAAACATGACCATGCTGATGACCTACAAGCAAACACATGTGGAAACTGCTAAAATTCTCTGTTGTTACCATCAGAGATATTTCGTATTTGCTTAACAAAGACTTGTGGAGCACTGATGACCAGTAAGCTGCTTTGTGTTACCATCAAAGATGCTGCTATGCTTGCTAAACAAACATTTTTTTAAAAAGAGAGAAAGTATTTGAATTGATCTTGCTTCTGCAAAAATTGTCTTCATGGCCACTAGTCAGATGTACAAGAGTTTCACTAATTCTGATACAACACGGGGGCATTCATGATGATCTCTCCATAGAGGTGACAAAAGTAATAACTAGCTTATTACGAAGAAATTCACTAATCTAACCAAAAAATCTGTTTCTCAAATTTTGAGTTTAGGCACAATTGGAGCAGCAAAGTGCTGGACCATTTTCAAACATCCAGTGTAACAGAGAGAGATAGGAATCACGTGAAAAGTACATACTGTATGTCCAGTGAAATAATACAAACTATCTTTGCAATTCATCCACCTTTGTCATTCATAGTGGTTTCATTTTTAAACGATCAGCAGGTTCGCATGATGATACCAAGATGCATAAAACGGTGTCCATCTTGAAATCTTTCAAATACTAACAGGCTGTGAGGTACTTGGAATATCTTTTCTTTTTCTTTTTTTTCACCATAACACAGGAACTTGGCATTATGCTCTTGTGCCACCATGCATATTCTGCAAAATACAGTGTGACAGGGTGTACATGAACTGTGGGACCACATGACTCAAGGGCTCGATAGCAATGTCCTGAAAAAGATTACACAGAGAGAAAAATGAGGAGAATGTAGGGGAAGGAAGGACTGCAAGGGTTATTGTTTAGTACAAATATCCAGGTTTGTCTCAGGCACCATACTTTGGTGCATTCACCTGATTACTCAAAAGGGCAAAAATTTGGAATATGTACACACTCATAAACACCAGAGCAGCAGTAACTATTCTTCATATAAATAATCTGACATACATAGCCATGAGCTCCAGTGTAGAAAAACAAAATTTTGCCATGATGGATCCAACTGATGTGAACGGAACGGGATGCGAAGCAAATCTTTGCACCCATCAGCACACTCTTCTCGTATGCCATGGATAACTCCCTATGTTCACACGTCAGAGTACACACACCACTCCAGCTGTCTAATCCCTGCGCAATACTGGATGCAGAAAAAGCGGGTTGCTGGAAGTCCCTGCGGCGCTCCAAATCTTGACGTGGAAGACAGTGGGGGTGAAGACAGGGATAAACTTTGATCGTAGCTCAGTCAGAGTGCGACGCGCTGCGCTCTCTCCTCTTCTTGGACTTGCGGTGCTTCTTGTGCTTGTGCTTGTGCTTCTTCTTCTTCTCACTTGATTTCTGACAAGTGGAAAAACACAGAGATTACTGACAAGCACCCTCCTGACGATGCTGGGATACATTAGAAGGAGGATATCTTTCATCTTCAAAAACAAGGCGGAGGTGGCTGCGTTCCCTAAGAATCGTATCTTGGTAGCATACAAGGATGGAACAAGATAACACCAGTCCATATGCTGTGACTACACAGTCACATCTAAACAAGAATGATCCCTCCCTCTCCCCCCTGCCCAAACAGCTTTCAGCTTACCAGTACCTTCTGCTCAATTTGACAAAGAGAAATTATTCTGTTCCTTCCTCCTTTGGCTGCTGAGAGTGGGGAAACTAGTTTGATTCATCACAGAACTGCTACCACCAAACAAAGGATGAGACATGATTCATTTCTACATCATTTGCCTTGACAAGGTCCTATCAATTAAGTTTGCTACTGCTGTATTAATATAATTGCAACTGGGAGCTTCAAATTTACCCTTCATAACAACATTTGATGAAAGGTGAGGCTCAAGCCAACAGTACAAATGTAGACACACTGCCCATGCAATTTTGCCTGTTCAACCTACTCTATGGCATATGACATCATTCAGGACTACGGCATTTCTACAATTTGCTCACAGTGGGGAAACATTCAGACACACAAACAGTTAAGACCTGTTTAGACAGCAAGACCAATTGGCAACTCTGCGACACAAAGGGCTGAACAGCCCTCCATTTGGTTTATACAAAAAAAAAAAAAACCCACCAATTTTAGTTTCCTCTCCTAATTATTTTTTTTTTCAGCCCTGTTCTTATTACATAAGAGCAATACATTTTGCATGTCTTCATCAGTGATAAGTTCAGTCTGTGCCAAAATATTTGAGAGAAATAAAATTAGCAAAATTTGTGTACACAACATATAGAGAGCTGCAACACGTACATCACACAGAGTTGCCAATTTGTCTTCTCTCTAAACTTTGACAATTCCTAACTGTTTTGTGGTTGCTGATTAATTAAAAAAGAAAAAAAAAATCCCGGATTTACTCCTCTCATTTTTCTGTTTCACAAAAAGTGACATTTTATAAGGATGGCATTTCCAACTAAGGCACAGTTACAGCTGTTCAAGTTCTGCTTCATTCAAAATATATACAAATTTTCACCCTGCAAAGCATTCCTCGTTTCAAACAGTGTTTGGTCAGAGGTAAACAAAGAAATCCATGGTAGTTGAGCACACATACCGATGACCGGTCATCCTCGCTGTCACTGCTATAATCGCTGCTGTGCCGCCTCTTCCTTGCCTTCTTGTCCTTCTTACGTTTCTTGCGCTTCTCCCGTCTCTGCACGTTGCCATGGAAACCGGATGGTGGGCCAGAGTGTTGGGTTGTTGTTTTGCGTGTGTACGAAAAAGGGGGGAGAGAAGGGAGGGAAGTTTGACGTGAATCAAGGAGTTACAGAACAAAATACCAACAGCCAAATAACAGCTTGTAATGTGCTGCATCTGTGGCAAATGTAAACCCTGCGAGTACACAACATCCATACAACAATAGGTTATTACATGGTAATATCATTATCACACAGTGTAATTTCTTATTCTTTTTTACAACAAAAGAAATGAATGGTTGGCTTGTCCAATACTTCAAGATGACTTTCATAAAACAAAGAAATTAATACCAACTTGGAGTCAACAAAAATGATCACGTACATTTTCACAAGTTAGTCTAGTCCTCTACTATCATACTGTAGAACTTTTTGATGCATCCAAACAGCACAACACACTAAACACTTTTATAATCTTGAAGGAGGACACTAAATTTGTTCAATCCAATTAAAGGGGCATTCCAGACGATTTTTGTAGTTTCACACAATGTAGTACAGGTACATAAATTGACAGCTCCATGTATAGATTTATTGTGCTCCTTGAGCAGAGAAACCCATACTCTGAAAAATCGTTAACAAATTACACTGAACAGTGTTGATGACATAGGACTTTGGAGCCTCACATTTTTCAGAAATGTAGCAGCGTAATTCCATTACAATACCGCTTGCTTAACAAGTTCACCTGTGTAAAATATATGCATGCCTTCTTCTTTTGTTCTGCTTCCTTGCGCCCAAACTCATGCATTCTTATGGTGATGCTGCCATGTCATCATCCTTGTCCATTGCAATTTGTTCTAAATTTTGAAAACATTTTTATCCCTCATCCCAATCACTATACATTCTTAAACTCTGTACTCAGTATAACTTATTCAAAGTTGTTCAAATGTGAAAGTCTGAAAATCATCTGGAGGTCTCCTTTAACAAAAAACACAAAGTATATGTGGTGCAGCTGAACACTGTAATGTGAACGAAATGAAATTCAACCTACCACTTCCTCCTCAGAATCGGATTCACTGTCATCAGAAGATTCATAGGAGGATGAGGATGAAGATGGGGACTTCAACCAGGAACGGTGTTGGGTGTGATGGAGATCATTTGAGTTTGGTTGGTGTTAAACAGGTGGAGGTTTGAGAGAAAGAGGAAGAACTTCAAATGAGTATGCTGCATGCAATTTGGATAGCATACAATTTAGCCCATATATTGTCATGACTCAAGGAACATTAAAAAAGAATGGCCACATAAAGTGTAGGTTGGCAGCCATTCTGACGCTAAAGAATTTTATCGGTAAAAAAGAGTTCATAACAACTCACACTTTCTGCTCACGCACATGTTCGCAAAAGTTCCTACACAAAGACTCTAGTGGCCTTGTAATAAGAATCTCAATAATTACAATTGTTATAATGTTAATAATTGTAATTATAATAATTATAATCGCAGTTGCAATTATAATAAGGTGGTCATTATGACAGATAAGACTCTATGCCATTCATTTACTAGCTTTCAAAGATGTCTGCTGAAGAATTTCAATACAGTGGACTCCCGTTATAACGAAGTCCTCGGGACCGGCAGTTTTCTTTCGTTGTAACGAAATTTCGTTATAACCGAATGAATAAACAATAAAAATACATAGAGTTGATAATGTTGCGGCCCTAAATTTTATTTCGTTGTAACCGGAATTTCGTTATAACCGTGTTTGTTATAACGGGAGTGCACTGTAGTGAACATTTTTTTTTTCTGACACTCTACATCTGTCAAAGAACCAAAAATTATGCAGCAGAACTGAAGAATATGATCACCGGAAAGTATACCAAATCTCTTACATATTGTTTGTTGATTTCCAGAAGCAGTCATGACTGCATAAACCCTCTCAATGCTGCTACTTTTTGATAACTATTGACTGCAAGCAAAGTACAATAGTCAGTCTAAATAAAATCTAAACAAATCACCCCTTTGTCATATTCCTGCAACAGAAACCAAGGCCAGTGGGGCCCTGACTTCCAATAAGATATAAAACATAAATATGAATCTTATCAAATCGATCCAGAATAAACTTAATGAACCATGGGGCATTCGTATGAACATTCTGCAGCCGTACTAATGAAGTGCAGCAAATTTGCTAAGTGAATAATCAGTGTGAATACATTGTCAATGTTTTCTAGCAAATACCAAGGCCACAGACATAACACTCGCAGAGGTCTGCTGTAAAGTGATGAAAACAATGAGATACAGAGTCAAGCTGACTGTAAACAAAGGTGCGATTACACTGTACTATGAGAAACTATGGCTGCGTTTATCTAACTTGAGAGAGAGAATCATGTTTCAAAACGCGTTTGGAACGGTGTTTGCAAACGTGGTTCGAAACGTGATTCTTGGGGAACTGCGTTTATCTAACCATCATACAATCGCGATTCGAGTGGTGTCACTGCGCAGCTGCTTTGCGCCGTTTGACCCGGGAAGTAAAGGTCAACTGCATACCACCAAACATGCCTCCTCAGTCACACACACATAATGGGTAGAGAGCACAACCAGAAACAGCTGGGATTTGACCTTGAGATATAAATGCGTTTCAAAACGCCATTGCGTTTACCTACTCACAGAACGGCGATCGTGGTCTCAAACGTGTTTCAAAACGCCCTTTGAAAGGCGTTTCAAAACGGCGTTTCTAAATGCATTTGAAAACACGGTTGCGTTTATCTAACCCCTGAAAATGCCTCAAACGCGTTTAGGATCGTGATTCCGCCTCAGAAAGTTTTAAGATAAACGCAGCCTATAACAAAACAAGATGAAGAGCAAACATTCTCAAATCTCACATGAACTCTGCTTACAAAAAGTCTATTATCATTTGTTACATTGTGCTAAAAACAGAAACAATGTTTTCTAAATTCTTCCAAAGAATCAAATGCAACAGACAGGACACAACCTCTTCCAATATGTACTGTGTAGATGCATATTTTCAGATGCAACTTATTGTGCACAGCAGACAAAGCATAAAATTCAACTCCTGGGACAACAAATTGTCCAAAATAAGGATATAATTTTTGGTACTGCTTTGTGCAGATAGACAACTAACAGCAAAAAATCAAAACAAAAAAAACCCCAGATATTTCAAAGATGAGGTGAGGTTAGTCAATTTTGAAGCGACCATACAATGCCATGCTGGAGAAAGAAAAATATGTTAAAAAAAAGAACAAAACAAAAAACAAAACAAAAAACATAATAGAAAAATATTAAAACAAGTCAAGTTTTAAGTGCATGTTTGTTCCATAACAAATTCATCTTACATTTTCGAATACCAATTGCTCTCTTCTTTCTTTTTTTTAAATTATGTACTCCCTTCCTTCAGAAACTTTTGCTCACATTTCCCTTCAGAATTACAATTCCTTTCCCTTTTGTGTGTGTGTGTGTGTGTGTGTGTTTGTTTAATCTATTCAATGGTATACTGTACCTTAACTGAAGAATAAGTTTCAACGTACCCGTATGCACAATATCACATTGACATCTCAACCAAATCACCTTAAAAACAATTTTTGCAATGTCAAACACGAACAAAGCTGAGCTTCAACAGCTTTCTCTTCTCCAAGATTCTCACTTACACACAACGTAAGAATGAGGGAAATAATTATTATTGAAGTCATTTTTGCAAGGAGTTAAAATCTTGCTTCATTTATGGGGGCAAACAACTTTTAGCAGTGTTCACAATTATGAAGTGCATAGGTTTGTGAGATAAGAAATAACTACACAGATACTTTGTGCTTTGAAACTCACCCTCGCTCGCTTCTTTTTCTTCTTCTTTGTCTTTTTATCCTGGGGACATTATAAGAAGAAAATAGATGATGCATGTATGAGCAGTTCACATGACAAATGTACAATTTTAAGTATTTTTCAGAAAAACATGTTCACCAATTACTTTAAAAACAAGGTAATTTTATTGTAATGAGCACAATGCGGGGGGGGGGGGGGGGGCAGTGATGACATAGCTCGAGCAAATTAATAGCCCTTGTGTAGGTGGCATGCTTTTTCTGTGTCACAAGGGTTACTATCAATTTTATTCCTGCTGTAAATGCTTGTTATTACTGCTGCCCACTGATAATGACCCACCTTTCAAAAGTACATTTAAGGTCATATGGTGAACTTCTTCACTACCTGAAACAGCTTTTGCTATACACACTCATTTGCAAAAAGAGACAATGAAAGGGATGGTATAGTATTGGTTGGGATGAGGATTGGGCTTTCAACTTTGCGAGGAACCACTAGTACAGAGCATGCCATTTTAGAGGAATTCAAAGTTTATTGGATGAAAATCGTTTTGGAATGGCCGAGACATCCAAAAACAAAGTAAAACAAAGCGATCATAAAAAAAAAAGGTGGGCACCACCTTTTATTTGGATCGCTCTGTTTTGGATATCTCAGCCATTTCAAAACTAATTTTCATCAAATAAACGTTGAATTCCTCTTGAAATTACATGGTCTTTCATATTCAATAAGAGGTTTCTCATTACCTCACCCACAAATGTTAGAAACCAGAAGCTGGGTCTCAACCAAAACTATACAATCCCTTTTTCAAGCCTCAAAAAAGGAACAACATACAAGGCATCATGCAATTTTCGTTCAGGTAGAATTGCACTACTGTCGAATCAAGTCATGATCATTTAAAGCTCAATTAGAAAGGCAACTTACACTCGACAAATCCAAAATGTCCCAAAACAAAAGCAGGGCAATTCATGGTTAAAATTGTGGCTTTTCATATATCCAAGGGTTTTACCACGGAGCAGGACAGATTCAATGTTGGTACAACAGCCTTTAATTTGTACATAACATCAAGTGTTCAAATTTTTTTTTTTTTTCATTTCCATCAGCAACATCACTTAGCACACCTTTGGTTTTATTTTCTGCGACCATACCTTCTTCTTTGCACTCGAGCCTCCAAGAGCTTTCTCTCTCGCTTTCCTCAGATCTTCCCTAAATTTCTGCACAGGATAAAGAAAGGAAGCATATTATTATTATTATTATTATTATTATTATTATTATTATTATTATTATTATTATTATTATTATTATTATTATCATTATTATTATCATCATTATAGAATGAACTAGAAATGTCGCTACATGGCGACTGGTATGCCTCCGCCATAATGCATGATTCTCCTAATAGGTCTATAGTACATGTGGACAATGTGTGATTACATTTTCACAAAACTGGCAAAATATCAAAATGACATGTTTGTCACAAAAGTGTTGAATGTTCACCTTCCTTGACATACAAAGTGTAGGTTTAATTGGACGAATAGGAGAGCACGTATTTGGGGATTGAAGGATTTTAACTTGACTTTGACCCTTTCATAAGTTTATGCCTTGAGTAAGTTTCAAGGTATGGAGAAAAAATGCAATTTCTGTATTGAATAGTAAATTGTTACCATTTTCAGCTGGCCATTGACCCTAAAACTCATAAGAGAATTACTGTCAGGCAGAACATGCATAAATATGTACTAAGTTTCATGATAACTTGAGTCACTTCCGAGATATGGAGGAAGAAGTAAGTTCAGCACTTTCACTTGATCTTTGACCTTTTGACCTTTTTGGCAAAAAACAAAAAACAAAAACAAAAACAAAACTTTCTAGAGAATCACTATCAGGTTAAAAATGCATACACCAAGTTTAAAAAAAAAAATCCTGCTGGCATTGCACAAATATGAGGGAAAATGTAAAATTTTGAAGTGTTGCCCTTGACCTTTGACCCCATGAACCCCAAATTCCCTAGCTAATCACTGCCAGTCAGTACATGCATATACAGTGTATACTATGTTCCATGAAGATACCTTGAACTATTTCCAAGATACGGAGAAAAAAGTTAAATTTCACATTTTTTACTTGACCTTTTGACCTTTGACCGCATGATTCCAAACTTTCACTAGAGAATCTTGATTGAGTAATACATGTACAGTGTATACACTAAGTTTCAAGAAAATATCTTCAGGCATGGCATAGATATGGGGGAAATAGTAAAATTATAAGCATTTGACCTTGACCTTTTGACCTTTGACCTTGAGCATGTGCACCCAAAAGTTAATAGGCACAACTTCACCCCCTAATGCACATACATGCCAAGTTTCATTAGGATACCTCAAAAGGTTTTGGTAGTTACCCTGTCCACAAAATTCATTACGGACGGACAGACGGAAGGACGGACGGACGGCCGGACGGACGGAAGGACGGACGGACTGACGGAAGGACGGACGGACAACCCGAAAACATAATGCCTCCGGCACCACTTCGTGGCGGAGGCATAAAAATGTCAATACATCCGATATCTCTAAACTGTATCTGTTATCAATTCCATTCACACAATGAAATAAAGTAAAACATTTCTTGGGTCTGTGCACTTTCAATGAAGCATTTGGCCATAACCTTTGACTCTTGACCCTAACTAAACTTTTCCAAGATCATATACAATATGTCCCACGATCCTGCATCCTCCTTTGATAGAGACAAAAAATGCCTTATTTTACTTAGCAGATAACATTTTTTCTAGTTTTTAATCCTGATCCTTTACCTAGGTTTTTACTAAATTTTGTCAAACACCTAAGAAGTAGCTTGCACAGTTCTATGACCATCTCATGCATTTGGAGCAAAACGGTAACATTTCAGAATTTGACTTCTGCACTTTACTGTCACCGGGCCAACAAATAATGTCCAATGAATTACCTCCCAGTCAAGCTATTACTACAAAAAGGAAGTCTCACACCATACCTGGGTGCCTACTGTACGTCTTGTATTACTGCAAGAACACGAGAGTGAAACATCAGAATTTGTCCATGACCTTTAACCTTTCTCATTTGAAGATTTTCATGCCAACTATAACACCAGCTCATTGCCCAATCAATCTCAACACATTTATTTCATTTGGTGGAGACTGAATTCAGCAATTGTTGCACATGTAAAATACTCTTATGGACATCACTTTCAACCCACAAGATACAAATGGTGTATATACATTGTAGGTAACCAACGACAACTTCATGGCCTCAGCCTTTAGCCTTTAGCCTTAAAAAAAAAAAAAAAAAAAAAAAATTGAATAGCAAAAATACAGAAATACCATGTCATAGAATTACTCATACACTAAAGTTAAAACAAATCAAGTATTCAAAACCACCTCCCTCCCCCTCCCCCCCCCCCAAAAAAAAAAAAACCCACACATACACACACACACAAAATCAAAACAGTTTACTGTATACTTGCCAGGTTCATCTTCTCTTCCCAGCCAGCCAAACTGCTGGATTTTGCCTCTTTTTTCTTCTGCTCTTCTTGCCATTCTTCCCTGCAGTAAATAGTTCACAGAAGAGATTTCAAAATTGAGAGTTGTGTAGACCTTCTATAGTTATAAGAACACAATATTTTTTTGGTTCTCACATTATTTGAAATTGACAATAAGACTCAATAACTGAAAGGTGTCACTTACATATACAGTTATAATGCAGATAGTGGTACATCCATAAATTCTTCCATTGACATTACACAAAGGTTATGCAGAAAAAAAGATAGTCAAATCTACTGAAATACAATCAGTGACATTATAAATCAAGTATTGTACAATGTTCATCTAATGGTATCCAGTTACAACGAACAAGGCTACATCACATGTACAGCAAAATTTATGAAGCAAACATTTTGCTCCCAAAATTACTATCATTAAAGTTTAATGCATAGAATTCTTTTCAATTAAGATGTTATATCAACATAATGAATTGCCAGTTCTGGGGACTTTGTTATAGCAGGATGCGCCTAAATTGGTGAGTGGCATTAAAAGGATGTCAAGCAGGCAGGAACTCCTATATGTACATACCATGTCGGCCTGGGGCGGTTGAGGTAATCCTGGATGGTGGGTCCCGCTTGGGGCCTTGGGCCATTAGCTCTTGCTGCAGCAATTGGGTTGACGAATGCCTGTATGCCAATAGGAAGATAAAATAGTGTCAAAATGCACTGTGAACCCCAAGGACAATGAAAGGAAGAAACTGCACTTTAAAACATTTTGACATAAAACCAACAACAACAGAGAAGCAGTAGGCCTACATGTATTTGAGTAACTATACACAGCCCAGTCGCTGTACATGGTACATTGTACGTCGCGACAGGGCTGTACGAGTGCGACCACCAACCACTAGGAGAGCAACGTAATCGTATCATGATAGCTTTGACTTTTGATACTTACGATCATTTTTGTCACCTCAAACTCATCGAGTATACTCTTCAATATTTACTCTACATCTGATGCTATCAGTATTCAAATGTACATAATGAAACTTACCGAAATTGATCATCATATCCAGCATGTCCACACCGTACACAATCTTTCACGCCAGGCCAAGTTTAGATATCTGGCGGTCACGTGATGTGAATGCCCTTTGAAAAGGTCGCGCTGTCGACCGTGCTGCTACACTCAAGCAGCGTACGCACGGTTACTAGTATAGAGCTATAAACTGTACTGGGCTTGGCGGCGGCTGGCGTCTGGTCGCGCGAGGAACATTGAGCTCCATACCACGGTTATTGTGTAGCAGACGCCAAGGTTTGTTCGACACTTTCAACGCACACGCGCTCGCTCTGGAGCACATCCGGTCACGCATGCGCATAAGTCATGGCGCCATTTTGAATCCTGCAACGACGAAGCCCGACGGTCAGGAATTGCGCCAGAAAGTGTCATTTATTTGTTCCACGGACTTATCGCAAGTGGTCTCCATGGACCCAGTGTGGCGAACTATTCTTCTGTTATAGAAACATGCATTTAACGTGAGTAAAGTATTCTGTTTAAAGGAGAAAAGTATACATGTTCCTAAGTTTTGTAGTTGTGTTGAGGTTCCTCACTTCGAGGCTGCATGCCGTGCTCGTCAGACGCTGTTTTCGCATAGCGTAACAGTGTCTGGTCGGGCTAGTATTTGAGTTGACCGAAAGATCGGTCTGTATCTGTCCGTCGGGGAATGTTCCGCGGAGACTACGTCTGACTGCACGGATCCCCTCCGTATACAGACCGAAGTCAATGATGCCAGCTCCTGTGTGGCAGGAGCGCACAGATTAAACGTTACGATAAACCAAATTTCAGACAGCTTTTTTACATTCAAACAAGTTTGACATGACATGACACATTATGCAGCAATATTTAGGGTTAATTTCTCACATTGTGCAATCGAAATACTCACAGTAACTCGGTTATAATGCAGAAATTTTATCCATATCGCAACATCGCCGTTCGCTAGCAGTAAGTCGCCATTTTGAATCTGTAAACCAATCACATGCGAGGTACGTGTTTAGTGAAAAAAACACGTAGAAACTACCTCGCATGTGATTGGCTAATAGATTCATAGTGTATGTTTCTGGAGTTTGAACGTGACGACGCGACAGGCTGTGTTTTACGTTGAAAATTCTACTAAAATGTTGGATTATTCATTAATCTGGTGAGTGTAATGTATTCTTAAAAGGCTAATTTCACTATACAAGCTTAAATTTGCCGACCTAGGGCCGTGAATTAGACGCAATCGAGAAGGGTGAGGTACCTCACCCAATTTTCCATAGAGACAGTGGTTAAGAACATCCACACAGCAATGGGTACTGTAAGCTTCCGTCTGCTGTCTACGGAGGACAGCGTCAATGGCAAAATATAAAAGAGTCCTCCGGACAGACGGATCTTTCTGTCTAGTATTTGAGCTGCTTGCTTACAGCCCTCTTTCTTATCATGTGCAATATTAGGTTCCCCTGCCATTGGAAAAAAGTAGGTTTCATTGTACAGTATGCCTATTCCCCATCCCCATTTACATGTAGATCTATGCCCAGAACTTCTTAGAACCAATAGTATTACTATGAAACCTTATCAGTGCTTATGAAGAAGGAAGAACCCGATTTGTTGGATATTGTTGATTTTACAACAACTTTATGAACCCCTTACCTTAGTATCACTGCACTGGAATTCTGGAAAAAGCCTATAGACTATGGTTGAGGGGTCTAGATATCGCGCACGAAAATTTGAAATGCTCTTATAATAGAAGTTATTCCATAATCGTACCTGAATTTCTCAATGAATATCACGAAAATGCAGAAAAATCACCTCCCAGAATCTCCTGATGATACGATGACGGAGTAGTGCGCTGTCGCCATTTGTATGTCGGACTTTTTTTTATGCGTTCACCTTCTCGGGGTATGTAAAGATCGCGCAGCTGCCCTATGTAGTTTCATGCGTGAAAGTGTCTGCCCCTCTCTGCGGCTGTAGCGTGCTTCGGCTTTCGTAGAATATTATCAACGATCGATCGAACAAATTACGAATTCTATCGGCTACGATCATACGAACGAGACAAGCGAGACGACACGTCTAACACGTTACGTTAGGCTACAACATCCTTAAAAAAAGATTTTAAGCTAAGGTAGGTAAATTATAACGTAAAAAATTGGAAATTTAGTGAAAATTTTGTTCCAAAAAATTGGAAATTTAGTGAAAAATTTGTTTGAAATCAAAATTTCTTACCTGCTTTCTTCTCATGTTTAGCGGTTGTCAGGTATTTTTATTCCATGGGCGTATCGGCAAATTTTGCGCTTAGTCCTACGCGTAATATTGCTTGCTATACGCAGTTACGCTATGCGCGATCATTAAGTCCCTGCGCGAGACCTAGTACCCTTACTATACTAAATTTTTAGTATACTGTTTGTGGCCTGACTGAAGCCGAACGTCACCCGCAAACTCATTCAAAATCCTGTAAATTCTGCGTCCGACGCCACGGCGACGCCATCTACACAATGCGATTGATGCACGAAGAAGTCAATGACAATGTGCGGTGATGTGCAGTCCCAGATGTAACGTTATGGGAAGGTAAATTTAGCACATTTGAATCACACTTTGTTGAAAATACAAATTACTTACCACACGGGTATCTCTCTTGCCCATCCTGACCTTGGATTTTCTTTCAAATTCGCGCTAGGAAGCTCTTTTTTTCTGCATTCATGGAGCGATTTCGCCAGACTAGTTCAGTTATCAATGCACTATGCTTATGAACGAGATCAAGTTGCGCACACTTGTACATGCAGCGCATAGGCATATATAATGCATACGATGCAGTATGCGCCGCGTTGATGCATGGTAGTATGTACGGAAACGTCTGACAGTGTGTGCGCACTAGAGGGCGTAGTCCAGAGTAAAATCTCAGCGCTCTTACTGGGCTCCAAAGAGATTTTCCCCAGTGACTGGAGAAAAATCTCTTTGCTGGGCTTACACCTGTAAATAAAATGGAATGTCCCAGACCCCTTCACAAATTCGTACCATAAATGAAGAAAACAAATAATAAAAAAATCAATAATGCAGTTTGGAAAAAAACTTAATATTTAGCAGTAGATATTAAGTATGAATTCCTCTCCAAACTGCATTTTGGTTGGAAGATATATGAAAGCTTTTCTCATGGAATTTGAGGGACTATAATATTTCATAAAATATATAAACGTATGGTGCACATGTACAGAAAATTTGTGATTTTTTGAGTGAAAAGAACTCGTAGTCTGGCTTTGCGGACCCTTGGACAGAGTTTGAGAAGAAGAACCTGCCTTGGAAATTTGATGGATGAAAGGGTATATCACACTTATCTAGGATAGTGAAAATGAAACACCTCATTTCTCCCATGCAGCTATCGGAGAATTTTTTGAATTTTGAATAATTTTAACACACGTCTCTATGGAGAATTATTTACCCGTGTGAGACTTACTAATTACATAGAATAATTACATAGAGGGCTCGGTGAAATCTCTTTGGTCCCCGAGTGCAGAAACTTTCATCAGTTGGGGAGATCGCACAAATAGGAGATTTAGGCTTCTACCAACCTTTACTGACTTGCTGGCTAGCAACTGGCAGGACTCTATTAAGACCGAATAAAGGAGCACAAAAGAGCCCTTGGGCTAAACAATCCCTCTCGTTCAGCCCTAGCTGAACGCGCCCTCAACACAGGACATCCCATAGATGGAGTGATGCAACAATATTAGCGTTTGAAAGAAATTTTTGGCCAAGAAAAGTGAAAGAGTCCATCTGGATCGGATCTGGATAAACAGAATCAAACCCATTCTCGATAGGAATTCCGGATACAGCAGCTTATCGCTAATCTTTGGTCCATATCAAGAAACAAGCAGGCAGTGTTAGAGAAACGGTACAACCATTAACTAGTTCACAGGAGTGGACGAAAGCCAGCCAGCAAGTCGCATATAAAGGATGGTAGAAAACGCTAAATCTCTTGGTCTAGCTGCACGACGTACTCCATGCATGACGAGAAATAAACTGATTTAATAGTATACAGGACACTCGCGCGCACAGGATAATCCACTGAGTGGGAGAATCACTGACATTTGTTGAAGAGTTTTAAGGATTTGATAAAACACCGAGCTGGTGTTAAATTTCCGGTGCTCATTCATGGTGTTAGATTAAAACCTCCGGGTGTCATTTCAAAATTTAAAATTGTTTTTTGAATAGTTTCTTAGTTACTGCACTTCTTGTTAATTTTGAACTTCAACAAGACGATAAAGAATTTTCCGATAAAGTACTTGATTTTTGAAAAAAATCTGTAAATACATTTACACCACAGTAACACCAGTTGGTGTGGTCCCCTATTGAAGCTAGACGGGTGTTATACCATTGAAATTAACACCACCAATATCAAATCAACACCATGCGGTGTCATCATTGAATTAACTCTAGCGCAGTGTCAAAAATATCACCAGCCACAGTGTCAAATTAACACCACGAAGTGCCAGGCGAACACTTTTTAACACCGTCACAATACATTTTCTACACCTGTGGGTGTGGTCCTCTATTGAAGTTTGATCGGTGTTAGATTTAACACCCATGGTGTTAAATCTAACACCGATGTTTTTACAGTGTATACTCTAGTATTAGTATTCTGCACCTGAATCACATGGATTTGTTTTGTTTGTTTGAGTATGTGCTGACAGTAAAACAAATAAATAGATCAGTGATATAACGAGTACAAATCACATTCACAAAATATTTACGTGAATACAAATTTATTATGCGTGAACTATTCAGTATGCTTCATGCATTCTATCCAAGTAAATTAGGAAACGTATTTCACTTCAATCCTGAAAATTTTCAAGGGAAGTGAGTTTTTGTTTTCTTCATTCCTAAAAAATTTCAAGGGAAGTGAGGTGTTTTTTTTTTTTCCATATATGTATTATTCATTAAAAATCAACTGGTCTTATTGAAATGAAGTAACTCCTAATGGCCGTGTCACACCTTTCCGGGCAAGCCTTGCGTGCGACTTGCAAAGAACAATTTTGACTACCCGGAGGTCCCCGTAGATGATCCGCACATGACAGTACCTAGCACGTATCTCAACCGTAGTCGCCCGGAGGTGCTCACGCATTTTTTTTTTTTTTTACCCGCAACCATGTTAAGGACTTGTCACACCTTTCCGGGCAGTGATACTCGGGCTTGTTGCGTGTAGGGATTTTTTCAGCATACGGGAACATTTTCTGAGGGCGGACAAGGATTTTGGCGAGTCAGTGCATGTGTCTTACTTGCTGGACGCGTTCTACTTAAATTCTACTTGCGAGTATACTGTGTGACATTTGTACCAGTCGCGTGGGGGCTGACAACTCAGTGAAGGAATTCCTCTGAAGGAATGGCAGAAGTCCCACAGAATGTCATTATCTTGGCTGCATACGGGACTGCGAAGTACCTGCGTGGGATTTGCCTGCGAGGTGCTGCCGCTATAAGGGCCTCCTACTGGCGTTCTGCGTGGACCTCTCCGGGCATCCCCGCGACTCACCCGGAAAAATTTTGGTTATGCTCAAAACTTGGTTCCGGTTAAATCGGACTTGCGTTAGCACCTCCGGGCAACTACAGGCGAGATACGCGCTAGGTACTGTCAGGTGCGGACCAACTGCGGAGAGCTCCGTGTAGCAAATTTGTTTCCCTGCAAGTCAAGCCGCAAAACTTCCCCAGATTCGGTATGACAATGCCTTAGGCATGCTCAAAACTTGTTCCGAGTGAGTCATGGGGGTTCGCTCGCAGAGGTACACGCAGAACACCAGTATGAGACCCATACCAGCAGCACCTCGCAGGCTACTTCAACGCAGGTACATCTCAGAACCTGTAAGTCGCTCGTAACAGAAAACGGATCGGTTTCAAAGCTCTCACGCAGGTCACACGGAATACACGCAAGTAGAAGGTAAGTAGTACGTGTCTAGTAGGTAAGAAACAGGTGCGAAACTCGCAAACATTCTTGTCCGCCCGCGGAAAATTCTCCTGCGTGCGGAAAATCCCTCCTCGCAACAAGCGGATAAGGTTGTTAATTCCCATTCATGTTCTTGATCACGGAGTTGTTTTATTAAGTAGAAATTAATATTGTTCTCCTTAGAAGTCATTCAGTAATCGGGACTGGCGTTCTCAGTGCAGGAGAGACTTCTCCCTTCTGCAGTTCACTCTCAGTAAGTCTTGCAGTGTGCTGGCAACATTGAATGTGTGTGCTTTGAGGGGGAGTATATAATAATATCGATTATTTAACGATTCAAAACGCTAAGTAAAATTGACGATGTTAACTGCAAAACTGAAGTAAAAAAATTATACTGGGAATAGGTTAGTTTACTGGCAAGATCTTCTTTTCCGGATTAGGAAGTAGTGACACGGCGCAAATATGCGCATCATGGAAAATGACAAAATAATTAATTGCCGTCATTTCGCACTAAGTACACGCAATAGTGTTGCTATAGGTCATTAGATTTTGCACGTAGTGCATGTAGTGAAAAGTATGGCAAATTATCATTCAAATTTGTTAAAGAGCTCCTACCCGAATCGAAAAACGGCATTCAAATTCGTTTTGGGGTAATCAAATTCGCCAATTCAAGCTATACGACTTATAGTGCAACCAAATTTGCTCGTGAAACTCCTTCGAGGAAAGTCAAGGTAATTAAAGTACGATATATATTTTTTTTTTAAATAATAAAACTGATGCACTTAATTTGAGTAAATGTAATTTGTCCCATATAATTGTTTTATAGCTATCTCACATTTCGTTCTTCCAATCAATGATTTCACTTTGCTTTTGAGGATGGGTCTTTCATTTCACTATTCGTGAGTATATTTTATAGTAGCCGTATGAAATGCATACTTTCATCGGGGAGCAAAAACAAAAAAAAAAACAAAAAAAAACAAAAACAAAAAAACACGAAGAAATAGCAAATGTGCGGCCTTTTCGGACTACTCGATAGATGTGATGAATTTTCCTGCGGTCCGTTAAATTCACAGGCCCTTTTTGTGTATCATTTGAAAATTTCTTTCTTTTTTTCCAAAGTGTTTACTTGTGATATATAGCTTTACACACGGTTTCAATGATATTAAGGATATATGATAGACTAAAGACGCATCGCAGGATGTGTTACAATGTCGTGAATTTCTTCTGTCACAGACCCTTTTATGTTTGTACATGTATATATCATAATACATGTATTTCAATATAATATATATTCATGTATGTTTCTATATATCAACACACACACATCTATGGTAAAAATGAATACAATTAACACTATACAAGGGAATGCATCTAAAACTAATAAAAAACCACGAAAATTGCAATAAAAGTATTCATCGGCAAAAATGCATCAACTGTATTTTCCTAACCTTGGCCGTCTTATATCAATGCGTTAAACATAAATCAATAATATTATTATAGTCACATAATTATGAAGAAGCCAGAAGAGCGAAATATGAACTTAAGGAAATTAGAGCAATTATGTTCAGAGAGAAACGAATCTTTGAATGAATAATACCATGCAATATGCACAGCATAATCGCTACCATGTATAATCTATGTATAATTACAGTGCTATATTGAATGCCCTATAGTTACGAACATATAAATGGGAATTCAGTTATACAACGAGTTGTTTTATGCATTCAATTGAAAATATCTAGATTTGTCTTCGTCTAGCCCTTGATAAGAACATAGCCACTATATCGGCTAATAAGCCAGTTCGGAGTTAGCTCATAGGCACATTGGTACGAATGACCTTTCTTTGCTTACTCCATTAGTTTTTGAGCATTTGAATTGAGATTTGGCAAACGTGATCAATTTTAAATAAGCAGAAAACATCTTTAATCAATGTTGAACAATGCATTGCCATGGTAACTTAAAAAAAAAGAACACAAGTTTTGTTGAATGTGCAAACACAGATTACGGTGGGAGTATCAATCTCATTCAATGATACAATTCATATTATAGTTTCACTTTGTATTTATTTGTTTTTGAAGTGCATATTCCTTTCGTGTAATAACGCATTAATTGATATTGTTTGTAGTTGTTTTACATTGATATAGCTGATTCTGATGGATGCATGCACTGATCGGGGAGGAAGGTCTCGAGCCTCCATGATTAAGATTGCCTTTTCCTCCGCTGGCAACCAGCGGTATGCACGTAGAGTCACCACAATCTTTGTGCCATGTCATGTGATTTTCTGTTTGCATTTTGTTTAAAAATGGCAAATGAATGACTGAATTGATAAATGAATGAATAAACAATAATAATAATAATAATAATAATAGTAATAATAATAATAATAATAAACAGCAAGTCAGTCTTATGGAGCTATACCTCATACAGTGGGATAGTTTATAGCAATCTTCGAACTTTTCATCTGGATCTTTTTGAAAAGGAAATTCATCTCAAAAATAGATTCACTTCAAAATAAAAGAGAAAAAATATTCTCAACTGAACGATACAAAATGACCCCCCCCCCAAAAAAAAAAAAAAAAATCGGATAAGAAGTAAGCAATACAAGACATTTTGAACTTTTCTTTTTTTTTTAAAAACATTTTCTTGACTAGTACTTATGAATATTGAAATCAGCAAGCTGACGATGTCATGCTCTCACAATTTCTTATTCACTTCGTGTCTATACAGAAATGACAAAATCTCATATTTTAGCCGTAGTATAAAACTTGCATCAAAACTACCCGAAATAAAAAAGAACAAATGTTAGCTCTGATATATCTTGGTACGGGAACATGCTTTTACTTGTATTAGTTAAAATTACAATTTTCCGAATTTCATATTATAACATACATGAAAAATTTGTCAGGGTTTTACATCATCAACTCGATCATTTGAATATTCATAAAGACTGGTCAAGAAATGTTTTTCGAAAAAAGAAGTGAAATTTGATTTTCCTTATTTCTCATCCGATTTTGATCATTTTTACATCATTCTGTATAGGGAATAATTTTCTCTTTGTTTTGAAGAATATTTTATTTCTGGGGTGGATTTCCTCTTTAAGGATTTAGACTAGGACCTATACTTATTATGCTAAATCCCCAAGCCCCCATTCTCCCATCCGAAATAAACGGTGTGGAATTGTAGAAAACTAAATTATCTTCCTGTATTACCATCATGATAATATATTCATGCAAATTAGTGTAACATACATGCTAAGCCCACATGGACTTATAGAAAAGCATTGAGAGTTTTTGGAGACAGACACGGGCGTTCGAGGGCGACAAATAACGTTGTCAGTTGCCGTTTCTAACAGTCTGGTGGTGAGGCAGTTTTCTGGTTGATGTCACTGATGAAGATGATGGCATTGTGTGCCGTCCCTGTCGATTATCACCATCTTTTCCTCGGGCCCATAACACTATTGTGAGCTGGTGTTCCAGGTTATGGCAAGGTGTCTAAGTCTTGTCATGCTCATGAAATAGAGCTGACTGTACTGTTAAAACTACGAATAGTATATCATCACGTGGTCGTATAAGTTCTCAACGGATCCCGTCAAGCACGCAGTGATGTCGAAGAGCGAGTCAACGCTGTTTCTTTACACAAAGTCGAGTGCAGATCATGAGGATACAGGCGACGACCTCCATTCCACCGAGGGCCATGAACGCCACCTTAAAACCAGCAACGTTGGCGATCCATCCTGTGATGGTAGCAAAAAAAAAAAATCCTGTTATCTTCAATAGCACGCATATAGATAAATCTAATTGTTGTGAAGAAAATGTCCATGCTGTGCTAGATTCTGGACATGTTTAGCCTATTTTGTCCCTTTTGTATACGGCGCGACAACATGCCATCCAAGAGCATGACTATACGTGTGTTGCGTTCAATATAACTAATAATTACACACACACACACACACACACACACACACGTACATATATATATATATATATATATATATATATATATATATTAGTCAAATCTGTCTTAGAGACAACAGGTCTATAGCGGCTACCTGCCGTATACAACCACTAACACCGATTCTCTCGCAAGAAAAAGCATGTGAAAGAACTTGCCTATAGGGGCCACTTTTTGTCTTGCTTGGGTGGCCGCTATAGATTTGACTATATATATATATATATATATATATATATATATATATATATAATCAAAATATGTAGACCTACATAATTGTCTTTAATCGAGAGAATAAAGACCCACTAAGGCGGGATCTGCACGCTTGTAAGACTTAGTTCAGTTTAAATGTTTCGTTAATATATTTTCAAAAAATAACTTTCGAAGATACTAGAATTGATTAAGGATTTCTGCCCCGGATTACCAAAATAGCAGCCAAAGCATTCGCTTCGTGTATGTGATTGTCGCATGCATTTTGTAATTGATGATACAATCCTAAATGGAATTTAGCTTCTATTACATAGATAGTTCGATACAACGTACTCATACACACACACAAGCAAACTCACAACAACAACACTCTCTCCACACACACACACATTATTATCGAATATGCGTTTGTTACCATTATGTCATTCACCTGCTATAACACCTCCGAGGCTTTCCCCCGTACCAAAACACAGGTTTACAACGCCCAAGGCCGAATAGAATCTGCTGGGCGGGGCAAACTGTTTGAGGACGATGATGTCGAGAGTTACTCTGGCGCCGATGGTCAGACCGCCCAGGAAGGCAGCTCCTGCGAGAAGCCAGAAAGCCTGGAGGAGCGGGTCGAGGAAGAACGCGATGCTGTTCAGGCAGGCGCAGATCACAATGAGATCGACGGACGACAACCACCCCATGTCAACGATTGGTCCCTGCAGGATACGCCCAAGCATGTTCCCAATGCCGCCGAACGACGCCAGGTAGACGGCCGTGGAGAGGGGGAGTCCCCTCGCTTGTCCGTGAGGAATAAGGAAAATGACCCACGCGACGTTAACAATCCCGCATAAGATGGAGTAAAGATTGAACGGTATCAAAAAAGGCTCATCTATGACGACAGACAGATCCAAAAAGGTCCAGAGACGATGTCCGAAGTCGTAACATCTACTGCAAGGACCTTGGTCATGAGACTTAGAAGCGAGCATCTTTTGCTGTTCATCGCCACTTTGCTGTTCATCTTCACTTTGCTGTTCATCGCCACTTACCGAATTGCTCGAGTTGTTACCCTCGACTGCCTTATCGGCCTCGCTGACCAACTGGCTGTCAACCGAGTCTGCTTGCGAGTCATCGGAAACCAAGTTATCCGTCGTAACCATGGTAACAATTTCCAGCAGGCTAGCGATCTGCATGGAGATGCCGCCGAGGAGAAGAATCGCTCCCCTCCAACCGTACACCTCGCGGAAGAATTCGGTCAGGAGAGGCAGTAACATCATGCCAACGGAGTTTCCCGTGTCCGAGAGCCCGTATAGGAACGCGAACGCCTCAGACACTCGCTGGTTAAACAGCATCATGGTTGCCAGGAATATCACTGCGTTCGTGACTCCTGCGAAATATACAGAAACAAGGGAATTAAAGCATGGACATGCGGTTTATCTTATCCGGTTTACTATTATTTTATTATGAACGAGTATCGATGATTCTTTTTGCTGGACATGTGCAGGATGAACGTTGCTGGAGGCTTTGGAAGAACGGAAAACAAAAAGATTTTGACATAAAGAAGCGATATGTTGACCAAAGATGTCAAATCTCTAACACAAAATATTTTCCACAGTTTCTAATTTTGAGAGAGAATTCAGCGTAAACACGTCGTTTGGATCGTACTATTTAAAAAACAAACAAACTTAGTTTTACATAACAAATATACATCAGGCATGTCAGGGGCTAGTCCTACACAGAAGGATGTATCAAAAAACTTTCTGCTCATTAGAATAAGTGCATCGCAATTATCATTGCTACCATCATCATTGTTATGGTCACAGAATCGAGAGTTTACCTGCAGTTATGAGGGCTATCGTCAGTTGGGCTACGTTGGTGGACAGTGATGCTAGACACAGACAAGCAGCGCCCAATACACAAATCGCAGTCATAGCTCTCCTCGAAATATACTTCAACGCAGGGAAAATTATCGGTGCTTCCAAGTTAGGAAAGGAAAGAATGAAATATAGAAATATGTAGTAAAGATTGAATAGACAACATCACGATAATGTTCTCACGACAAATAACAAAAATTGCATGTTTTCTCTCTGCAGAAGATTATAACCTTGCGGAATAGTTACAAAAGTGAGTCACTTCGAATGAAAATTCCATTTTATTTTAACGTTGACTTGCAAATGGAATATTACTTTTTTTTTTTAGTGAAAAGGGACAAACAATGATATGAAATTCATGGCATTTTGAAAGAAAATGAAATCAGTAGAGAAAAGCTTTGGGTGAGACGACTTGACACCATCCAACCTCATGACCTCATATCAACATCCAGAAGGGAAATGGCTCATTATATCTCCACCGTACTTCCTTAGTCTGCGCATTTAACCTCATGGACAGATTTTCCGCGCCTATTTTCTTCTTCCTTTTTTTTTATAGTATTTTTTTTAATAATTCATATTGACATTATATTTACTCGCTTTTGTAAGATGTTGTAATGTCTAGTTCGTGGGCTGTTTTACCTAGTGTCGAACTCATGGGCTGTATGACTCATGAACTTTTTTTTTTTTTTTTTTTTGCAATGGCGAACTCATCGGCTGTATGACTCGTGGGTGTCGGTATCGTGGGATGACCCAATCTGTTTGGCCCCCTGCCCTTGACACCTAACCTATACCTCTATTGCTGTGTGTGTGTGTGTGTGTGTGTGTGTGTGTGTGTGTGTGTGTGTGTGTGTGTGTGTCCGTGTAGCCCCTCCCAGACAATGGTTGTTGCATGTATAGTCTGCTTACTCTGTATGTTTGTTATTTTGCTCTCTGACGAAGATTCTGCTAGGATCGAAAGGTCAGGCCCCCTTTTATTCCATTCATATAAACTTCTCGGAAATACTCTGGTAGGTAAACACCACAAGGTCCTGGGAATGAAACTCACCTAAAAAGTAAACCACCCCGTGATAGGTCGCTATTATAATTCCAATCGTCGCGTAGTCGGAGTCCAATTGAAACACCAAGTCGTCCACGAGCAGGCCGAAGCTCTTCATGACACCGATCTCGATGAACCTGACGACGAAAACGAAGAGAACTACGAGCAGGGAGTAGCGCCATCTCCTGAAAGAAGTCGCCATATTCCCACTGGTCATTCAGGTATCCGCAGAGCTTCAGGTGTAGATCCAAATGGACATTTGTGAAAAAGAAAAAAAAAGTTTACAGAGTGAGCACTGATTGTTCCAGTCGGGTTATGTTCTCTGGTAGACAAACATTATAAAGGGCCTCTTTCACTGAGCACGCGAACTATTTGCGAAGGACGCGAATATCAGAAAATGGCATAGTTCAACATTCGGAAAAGTTTTTCTCCAAATGTGTTAAGACTAAGGAGCCGTCAACCAGCCTTGCGCAGTTCCTTGAAGTATATATATGGAAATACTGAACTACAGCCAGTCACATACATACGAAGTACACTCGACTTTAAGTCCGAGCAAAGCACATTTTCCAATAATCACTGGCAAAACTGTTTCTAAGGAGAGTTGATACTGTCTTTAGTTGAAGACAGATTTGTTCTCCTTTCTTTCTCCGCCCCCTCCCTTTCATTTTTCTCAGTTGTTTCTTGGTTTGGGCACGCACACTTATTTTGAGTGTGTGTGTTTGTGTGTGTGCCGACTTTTCTGAGGACCTATATATTCTCTACAAGCAATTTTCTGTGGGTTCCCCTACACATCTTGATTTTCGCAAATGATTTTGGTGCAGTCTATATAGAGTCATTTTAGGTGCTTTCTGCAACCTTAGATCATAATATTCATTCTCAAAACTTTTTTTTTTAAATTACAATAATTCTTATTGTCTGATGTGAAGATGTACGTTAAAAAATTTTGATTTGAAGAAAACCTATAAATGAAATGAAGTCATTTTGAAGTCAGACACCTCAGTCATGAGCAATGTAGAGGTTAGACGTCACGTGGTGAGGATTTGCCCCAAGCATTCTCCAAACGTTCGTGAGAATGTCTCAAAAAAGGACGCGAACAGTTCGCGGATATGTCGTAAATATGACCGAAAGATATCGGGGGATATCGCGAGACATACGCGAGACATTCTCCAAACTATCGACGGGATCTGTTTGGGAATTCACAACGATTTTTGCGAACATCTCGCGTAGGTCGCGCGCGTATTAGAAATAAAGACATTTTCTTCAAGTATAATATAAATATATTGTTTTTCGTACAACAACGTAACCACGCTGTATTATACTGTACACGTTGGATTAATGCAAGTTTGTGATTTGATTGGTTTCAACAAATAAGCTACAAAGGGACGCTAATAAGACGACATACAGTGTACATGGTATTTCGCTCCAATACGTCTTTTCGACAGGTGATTTCAAGGCATACGCATTTAGTAATCGAGTTAGAGTGACTACGTCATTGACCAAATTGGGAGCATAAACTTTTTGGGAGTCTCTGTAGATGATAACCTGACTTGGACTATACGTGTGAATTGCATTTATGGGAAGGTTAGTATTTTTTTTATTGGTATGTTGCGTAAGCTCCGCTCAATACTACCGTTGAATACTCTTTTATCTTATAACATTCCTTTAACTTGCCTATTGCAGTCTCGCATGGTCTGGAACCAGCCTACAACTATAACTTGCGTCGTTTGTATACAATACGTTGTAGAGAAAATGGTTACTCGAATTTACTGAAATGCAATCATCTTTTTTTTTCCCTTGATATCTATTGATTTCATTCAAATCATTCGTGAGTTAACCCATTCTGGGCGTAACATGAACAAAAACAATACAAATACAATTCAAAACACAAACAAATCTATTTTTCCATTATTACTGCAAAAATCTCTCTTCAACATGAATTACTCGATTACGAATCAATCTCACTGATAATTCTTCTTTAGAAAGTATTGACATATGCCAAACATAATCATATCCTTGGATAAATTGAATCATGAGACTCATACTCAATTACAAGAGCATATACATAAAAAAAAAAAACCTGTTAACTCTAGTATGAAATCATTCATAAAACCCAAATAGTCCTTCCCCTCCCAACGAAAACAAATCTTCATCTATCCTACAATGTAAATATCTAATCCTACTAATATCTTTCATACACTGTTTAACTCTCCTTCTTCAAATCAAATCCCAATCCCATCACCCCCTCCCCATTGATCGAAACCAAAAGCACACCCATACCCAAAACCACCCCCAACACACACACAACACACACCCGAACCGATACCACCTTTTTTCCTGATGAAATGACTTCCAATATTACGTAAAACATAATTGACCATACGGCTCCACTTTTTAACACACAAACACACACACACACACACACACACACAATAAATATCCTTACATAATCCCTTTATGACAGTCTGATTGTATTTGAAACGTAATTGGTCTTTTTGTGTGCAAATCATTTTACTGTAATTCTTCCCGATTTTTTTTTCGACAGTTGTTTTTATAAGGAATCATACATTACATGAAATTGAAATTGAAAATAAAAATAACATTGTCTTCTTATTCTGTCACCTGAGCAAAAAAACAAAACAAAAACAAAAACAGAAGAATTCTATTTCATATGAAAGTTATGCAGTAGTCTTCTCTAGATTCAATTTTTAAAAGAATGTATCAACTCAAGTGTATCTACTCAAAGTGCTTTTAAGTCTAGATACACAGGCAACTCATTAGTGTCAGATAACCTAAAGCAAATATCTGTCCATCTTTATTATTTTTGTTCTGTTTGTTTTGTTTGATTGATGTAATAGCATGTGTTACATAATATTTATAAAGTTAGTCTGTTGCTTTCATCAAGTATTCCACAAATGGAGTCATGTTTAACCCAAGCCTTTGGCTTTCTTGGTAAACTCACCGTCACATTTTATACTCTGATATTTATGATATCGAAATAATTTTCGATATTTGAAGATTATTACTATAAATTGTATTTAATCAAGAGATAGTCAAAATTAGTAATGTAAGGAATGCAATGTCATGGAAACGATTTTATTTTTCTCTATTTGATGGAAACCTTTGTATTTAAAAAACGTAAATTGATTTTACATGTTTTTGCCTTCGAACTATATTCTCTTATCATGACTATTTTGTATACCGATTTATAGAGAACACACTTTGGAATACATTTGACCGTGAATTTTGTTTATTTCAATCAGAATATATATATATATATATATATATATATATATATTTTTTTTTTTTTTTTTTTTTTTTTTTTGGGGGGGGGGGGCAAACTTTGGATTAAAAACAAAAGAAATTTTGTACCTGGCCAATCATGGCACAAACAATAACAACCTCACAGTCTTCTTTGTTTTGAGTTACAAATCACTTAAATCTGCTTATTCCATTTATTCAGTAAAATCTGGTTCAGTGAAAAACGTCATGTTTACACGCTTACTACGCTATGTATCAGTACGTAAATCAAAATATATATAGGAAAAGAAAACAAAACCATAAATCTTGTAATGATGGTGATTATCGTATGTGTCACGGAATAGATCTCGAAGATGGCAATGCAAAGTATGGTAGTTCTTGGAAAAAGAACAAAATGATTAAGGAAGAATTTTGTTTTGTGTGTGAATTTGTTGTTTCGTGTAAGAAGAGGTACAAAAGTTGCCCGTATTGTGGGCAACAAGATATAGAGTATCCTATTACAAATGTAGAAAATCTCAGCATTCAACTTTTTTTCAACTGCATGACAGTACTACTATGATGATTTATTGACATTATTCCATCTATGGAGCCCAGTAAACATGCACTGTCTGACGTTGCAGGTATATTGCACGTTGTGTCACACAATCTACCTACTTAATGTAATGTGAACGACGCTTATCTGTTTAATAGATGTCAGACTACAGCGAAACGTCTGCCTTCATCCAGGGAGGTGAGCTGCATCTCATGCGATGCCTCTCACTTTATACACATATTCTACTCATAGCGTATGGCAGTCCTATGGATACCCATGTTACTGTTAACTATACTAACGCGAATACGTTCCCCTATATAGGTGAAAGAAGCAGTTGTGAAAAACAAAATACCACACTTAGGCATTTTATTCAGTCGTATAAGGTTAAAAAAAAGTATTGGCACAGATGAAGTAAAAAGAAGATCCCTGCACTTACTGTTTTTTGGTGGAACTGGAACAACTTTGCCTGAATTGTGGGTCGATTGACGAGATGTGGTCAACAGCGTGCTGTAGTATGCGGTAATTTGCACACTAGCTTATATACAGACATACATTGTTAAGAACAGGATGAAGTGTTTAACAGAAGTTGTACAGACTTGCATCTGAAATGTTGGGACCCTCATTCGTGTTCCACTCGAGCGTGTCGCCGAGGGTCGCCGAGGGTCCACATTGTCGTGACGAAGTGCTGTCAAAGCCTGCAAAGTTCGTGATTTTCCTATTCAAATCTTTCTATCTAATTTCAGAAAGTGACAAAACCATGCCCCTTTGACCCCCCCCCCCAAAAAAAAAAAATCAAAATAATAAAAAATAAAATAAGATATAGAAAATAAAGGAGTGAGTTATCATTCACCATAATCTGGTAGGGCAATTTACGTCATCCTTGAGTAGACCCATGCATGGAGATTACTAGTACATCCCGAAGTGGAGTGATCACTGAGCCGTTTGTCCAAAGTATCGCCCTCTCTTTTTACATAAAAAAACCCACAAACCATAATGGAACAGACCACTGCGATTCCCTGCCGGCTCCTGGTTTGTGCAGAGAGTTAAAAGGATATCACACACACATACACACACACACGATGACACACACACACTGATGTTAAAACGAGTCTCTTCGCACGGTGTCTATGCAAACAGAAAACTGCAAACTGCAAACTGAAGTCCCGACCACTGGATTTAGCGTGACTGCGTGCTGCAGTTTCTGAGGAACCATTTTCTTCCCGTGTGTAGATAAGCTGCTTTAAAAAAATTCAAGAACCCCAGCTACATACATCTGCGATCAAAATTTTGAGTCTTAACATCCTGGAACCTGTGCACAGAATTGCAGTTTTCCCGCCAACAAGCACGGCAATTAAGGGTTTCAAGGAACCACTTTATCAGCCTTGGTGAACTCTTTGGGTACGCGCCAGAAGCCTGCTTTTACCATGGAGCTACTAACATTAGTAGCTCCATGCTTTTACCAATTTGCTCAATATATACCAGGCAGAATAATGTGTCGTCACACCAGTTTTAGATTTTGTTCAAACATGGAATTCCCCTCAAAAAACTCTGTGAAGAATTTCGGCACAACTATCACATTCACAAACAGAATTCATGTAGGCCACTACAAGCACACAACAAATCAACTTCCCAGATAATTATGTAGTTACAGTCCTGTGGATATTGCAAGGACAGCTCTCTGCAGATTTTATTTTTTATTTATTTTTTTTCTTGCTTAGCAAATGCTTAAAGAGATAGTACAGTATTGGTAGAGATGAGAATTGAGCTTTTAACTTTTTGCACGATACCAAGAAAACACTTATGGAATAGTACAGAGCATACCATTTTAAAAGGAATTCAAAATCTATTTGATGAAAATCGGGTGTGGAATGACTGAAACATATAAAAAAAAAAGTAAAACAAAGCGATCGTAATAAAAGGTGGGTACCACACTTAATTAGAATCGCTCTGTTTTGGATATCTCAGCCATTTCAAAACCAATTTTCATCAAATAAACGTTGAATTCCTCATGGAATCACATGCTTTTTCATATTTCATAAGAGGTTTCTCATTATCTCACCAAAAAATGTTAGAAACCTGAAATTAGGTCTCAACCAAGACTATACTATTGGTTGGAGAGGCCCAAGGGTCATAGTGATTTTGATTGCTTTTTTCCAACCCGGCTCCTTAGGCAGTGGCGTATCTGGGGGGGGGGGGGGGGGGGCAAGGGGGGCACGTGCCCCGGGCGCCACTCCTTGGGGGCGCAAAAAAAACGAAAAAAAAAACGAAGAGGAAGAAGAAAAAAAACGAAAAAAAAAACGAAGAAGAAGAAGAAAAAAAGAAAAGAAGAAGAAGAAGAAGGAGGAAAAAAAAAAAAAAAAACTCGCCCGGAAGGGGGGAGAATGGTGGGGGGGGGGGGGGGCAGAAAACAAAATCAAACAAGATAAAAACTAAACATGATGATGACGCGGACAAAATGACAATGTTTATTGTGTTCACACAAAAATTCCATGATCTGTGAGCAGAAATACAAAAATTTTCGGCTCGCTCGCTGCGCTCGCTCGCCAAAATTTATATAAAAAAGAAGGTAAGAACAAAACATGATGATGACAAAATGACAGTGTCTATTGTGTTCACACATGTAATTTTATATTTAGCAGGCAAAATGTTTCACGGAGCAGCGGCTGCAATTTCTTTCGTTCTGAAGCGATCGCCAATTGGATCAAAAGAAGGCGCCAACGGTTTCGAACATACGGGGGGGGGGGGCGCAAAAAACCCCGAATCAAACAAGATAATAACAAGACGTAATGATGACGCGGAAATATACAAATTTCGGCTCACTCGCTCGTACTAATTTAGAGTATTTTTTCAAGTCCTCGGTTTGTTGGTATAAATCGTTAACTATAAGGCCGTCACTATATCTTGATTAGAATTGTAAGACTTAATAAGCAAAAAATGACAAGAATTTCATGATTTGTAAGCTGAAATACAAACATTTTTCGCTGCGCTCGCTCGCCAAAATTTGTATAAAAAAAGAGAAGAAGATAAGAACAAAACGTGACGATGACGCGGACAAAATGATAATGTCTATTGTGTTCACTCATGTCATTTTATATTTAGCAGGAAAAATGTTACACGGAGCAGCGACTGCAATTTCATTCGTTCTGAAGCGATCGCCGATTTTATCAAAAGAGGACGCCAACACTTTCGAACATACGGGGGAGGGGGCGCAAAAAAAAAAATCAAAAAAGATAAGAAAAAAACGTAATGATGACCCAGAAATATACAAATTTCGGCTCACTCGCTCGTACTAATTTAGAGTATTTTTTCAGGTCCTCACTTTGTTGGTATAAATCGTTATCAATAAGGTCGTCACTATAATTGTGAGATTTGATAAGCAAAAAATGACAAGAATTCCATGTTTTGTAAGCTGAAATACAAAAATTTTCGGCTCGCTCGCTGCGCTCGCTCGCCAAAATTTATATAAAAAAAGATAAAAACAATACGTGATGATGACGAGGACATATACAAATTTCAGCTCACTCGCGCGTACTAATTTAGAGTATTTTTTAAAGTCCTCACTTTTTTGGTATAAATCGTTATCTATAAGGCCATCACTATATCTTGATTAGAATTGTAAGATTTGGTAAGCAAAAAATGACAAGAATTCCATGTTTTGTAAGCTGAAATACAAATATTTTCGGCTCGCTCGCTGCGCTCGCTCGCCAAAATTTATATAAAAAAAGATAAGAACAATACGTGATGATGACGAGGACATATACAAATTTAGCTCACTCGCGCGTACTAATTTAGAGTATCTTTTAAAGTCCTCACTTTTTTGTATAAATCGTTATCTATAAGGCCGTCACTATATCTTGATTAGAATTGTAAGATTTGGTAAGCAAAAAATGACAAGAATTCCATGTTTTGTAAGCTGAAATACAAAAATTTTCAGCTCGCTCGCTGCGCTCGCTCGCCAAAATCTATCAAAATTCATTACATTTAAATCACCCTCAAAAAATCCCTTTTAAGTGCTTGAAAAGCATCATGTGGACTTTGTTTGAAGTCCCTACCGGGATGGGGTTGGGGTTGAACATTTTTTCAGAAATTAGGGGCGCAATTTTCGTGCTTGCCCCGGGCGCCGTTTTCCCTAGATACGCCACTGTCCTTAGGGAAGCTCAACAGGGAAAGCCCGACACTTTGTTTTCTTGTGTTTTGCTTGTTTTATTTGTTTCCCTGCTGTCACTTGTATTGTTTTGCAATTGCCGAATAAATAATAATAATAATAATAATAATAATAATAATAATAATAATAATAATAATAATGATACGATATCTTTAACCAAAGTTTGGATAACATACCGACCTGAGACAGAAACAACTGAATTCATTCCTTGCCAAGTGTCATACGCGTTGTTTCTATACCTGCTTCTGTTTTCTGCCCTTTCCTGGTGTCACCCAGTGCTTTCCGAGCTGCAATTTATATTTACGTAGGTCCGATACCATTTCTTCTTATCCCCCTATGGATGCAGTATAATACCTAATTTAATGTTTAGTGACACGAACTGGTCCGCTCTTATTTTCTCCAAGCACGTCGGCTTAGGCCGGGTTAGGCTTTTGATATGGTTTTAAGTTTAGGTTGATGTGAGGATTAGTGTTAGGGTTATGTTAATGAGCAGAATTTATGTTTGGCTTAGCGTGCACATATTTCATAGGAGCAATGGTCGCAGGACTAATGTCACGGAACCTGCCTATACGTTGACATTGCACAAGTCGAAACCTTGGCTATTTAAAGTCGTCAGGAATTTTTTTTTTCCATCGAATGGAAGTAAATATTTCAGTTCCACGATTTAAGATAGCCAAGGTTTCGACTTGTGCAATATCCACGTAGACGAATCCGATTGTGAAATATTGAGCTTACTCTTTCAATTTGGAGCGCTGCGTGGGGCTTATTCAAGTATTATTATGATTTTGTGTCTGGCTCTGAACGAGGTATTTTACTTTTCTGTGTCCCAACCACTGAAGCGCGGGTCCTTCCTCTTGTGAGTGGGAAATAAAAATATTTGCAACTTTCCTATACTGCCCCCAAGGAAAAACGCAGTATCTACATCCAGCTCCATTTCTCAACAACCGAGATATTCACCATTTTATGTTTTTGCCAAAGCCCCTGGAAAATATACTCTTTTGAAAAATTCCTTCATTGTGGAATTTTAGTCTATCTAGCTACCAATTTTCCTGGAAAATATCATTTTGTGTTTTTGTTTTGTTTTTAAGTTATCAATGAAAATGTAGATACTTTGGGGAAACCCCATGCAATTGACTGATTTCCCCAAGGAAAAACGCAGTATCTACAATGGAACGAATTTCCCCAAGGAAAAACGCAGTATCTACAGGGGAATGACTAGGATTAATCTTCTGCCATAATTATGTATGCATGTATACATCATTGTACAAGTATCCATGATGCACCATCCTCAACCTCTGGCCCTGGGGGATGCATCCTTCATCCCCCATTTATGCCCTGATTGCAGAGCAGGCTTCACAACAATAGCATTAACAAATAACAAATCGTTCTTGGAACGTTTTGCTTACATTCCCAGACCGATCTTGCTTTAACGTTACGCGTTTATAAATATGAAGCTTGCGGGGGCTGTAATGTGATGCTACATGGCCTAGCCGCTAACTAGCATCTAGAATACTAGATCTAGATCTGTACAGTCTAGGCTAGAGTCTGTCTAGACCAAAATAAATCTAAATCGGATGTCTGGACCTAGATCGATCTAGACTAGGTCTAGTTTTTAAATCGTTTATTCTAGGCTGGCTACGTAGCAGGCTACACGAGTCTACAGCCTCAGGCTATGCACGATACTCACAGAAAAAAAATAGCCTAACGTTAGAACTGCAGAAGGTTTAGTCTAACAAAGCCCTACACGAGACAGGACTCTTTAATTAGAAAAAAAAAAATAAATCTAGAACCGGTCTAGATCGAAGTGACATCCGCTCTCTATAGTCTAGGCCTATTCCTTCTGGATTGAACCTAAGTTTGTTATGTCATGTAAATTTGTAATGTAACTTTTTTTACTTGTAGGCCTAACGCTAAGTTGTAGCACTGCGGAATAGCAGCACTGAGTGAAAGATCACTTAAATTTATACCTACCTTGTTCAGGAATCTCTCATCATCTTAAAAAAAAACATAAAAAAATCACTTATTTCATTAATGATCCAGCAGTAAAGCGCATGATTGAAGGTGAGCATCAGGTTCTTTCCCTCGGTTTGATGGATTCGTATGCAATCTCTTCAGATGGACACGTTGTTGCAATAAAGAACAAAGAAATCCTCGGTTTAACGTGATGTGGGTTCTTTATTCTGTTACACAGCATGTATCGGCGATGTGTAACTGTGCATACTGCAAACTTGCGCTTGCTAGTGTGATATATATATATATATATAATCAACAACTGTGTTGGAATAAGTGGTTCCTTGGATTGTTGGACTTCGTCAGATTGTCCAAGAAACCCAAACTATAAGCAAACTGCTGTGGACAACTGCTGAGCAAACTGCTGCTCTTGTGGAACGACTGACCGGAACTCTTTGCTAACAGTCTATAATTCAGACCCTAATTTTGAGACTCGTAGTATACTGTATCATTCCATAACATCCTGCCCCCTTGAACGTGACGGAAGTCACTTTATAAACACTCAAAACGTGTACAATAATGCGATTATTTACACAACAACGAACAGATAACTGCTCTAAGGTCGAGACCTGAATAGATCTAAAGTGAAATTCAAACCAGTTGACAAACGAACACTCAAATAGAATGCTTTCTAATGTCCAAACAGAGTAAAATTAAGTTTTACCGCCTCCATTAAGGCAAGAAATTGCTTGTTCGAGTTAATAATCAAATTCAAGAACACAGTAGCCCAAAATGTTCTGATCAAACGAGGAAAACCAAACAAAGGCTACACTGAATCCTTTCTTCAGATGAACGCGATTATTTACTCAGTCCTTCAGTTACACTTTAAATGTCCACTCTCTCGGTTCTCTTCATGAGAAGAATCAGTTTGGTGACAGGTCTCTTTGCGACTGACTTGTCTGCGTATTGAAGCTCGACGACGCGAACCAGCTCATCGTCTCCAGGGAAGGTCTGCACGATTTCAGCCATTCGCCAAGTGCCGCGCCTCTTGTCTTCTCCGATGACGGGCACAACGTCACCCGCTTGTAGGTTCTCTGCTGCACGTTGGTTTTTCGAGCGCGGTGAGAGCTTCTGTATGCAGTCCATCCAACGCGTCCAGAACTTGTCGACCATTGCGTTGCACAGCTCTCTCCGCTTCTTGAAGTCTCCATTGTACTGCGCACAGGGAACATCTGGGCTCGGAAGATCTCCTCTCCCGATGAGGAAATGATTCGGAGCAAGAGGGGGATGATCAAGTGGTGAAGATGACACAGCTGTAATCGGTCGACTGTTGATCAACCCTGAAATCTGGCAGAAGACTGTTTCCCATTCAGGGAAAGGCAAGCGATCGGCTTTCACAAGATGCTTCATGGCTTTCTTGACCTCTTGCACCATGGGTTCGACAGCGCCCTGATGGTGGGGTCCACCAGGAGGCCCAAACTTCCACTGCACCTTGAAGCTACTACAGTGTTCCCTCAGTTCTGTCTGGTCGAGTCGTAGATTGAGCGTGTTGATCGTGTTGTAAGCACCACGGAAGCAGGTCCCGTTATCACTGATGATGGTCGCCGGTGCACCCCTGATGCTGATGAAGCGATCCAGGGCTTGCAGGAAAGCTTGTGTCGAAAGGTCTTGGACACAAGTGAGATGAACAGCCCTGGTAGCCGCACATGTGAACACAGCACAGTAACCCCTGGCAGTAATGTTGCGGCTGACCTTCACGTTTATCGGCCCGAGATAATCCACGAGCGTTGTCTGAAATGGCGGCGAGAAGGGCTTCACACGACACTCTGGGAGGTCCGCCATTTTCTGTTCGACTGGTCTCCCTCTATGCCTGCGGCACACGATGCATTCCTTCACCACGCGTTTGGAGAGCCTTGTGTCACCGACAACCCAATACCTTCTCCTCACTTCTGCCGCAGTCCTGAGTTGTCCTCCATGGAGAGCAAGGGAGTGTCCATCTCTGACAATCAGTAGACTGATGTGGCTTTCCCTTGGGAGGAGATAGGGATGACGAATGTCGTATGATATCGGAGCATGGCGAATGCGACCTCCAACGCGATACACTTTTTCTTCTTCGTCGAAGAACGGATCGAGGCGCATTATGTTGGCATCTTGAAAGTTGATGTCCTTCTGCGCTTGACGTATCCAGTACAACTCGGCCTCCTTCAGGAGTTTGGCAGACGGCCACTGTGAAATCTGCTGAGTAAGCTTCTTGAACCACTCTTTCTTTGGAACATCTCTCACAGATAACACTCGAGCTGTGACCATCTTCAGCCTTTGCCAATTCGAGAAGCTGGTGGGATCAACGATTGCGGTAGTGTGAACCACTGCATTGACTTTCAGCGCTAGTGTCTTCGCATTTCGTACGTGGAATTTCTTCCTCTCTGGATCCGAAGTGTCGTCCAGGATGTTCTGCGGCGTCTTTGGCCAGGATTCAGGTGGTTGCTTCAGGTAAGTTGGTCCCTTGATGACCTCAAGCATTCCTTCTGCTGTGGTGCCTCTGGAGACGACATCAATGACATTCTGATCGGTCGGCACGTAGGCAATGTCCTGGTGAGGGTCGAACTCTGAGGTGATTTCGCCCACTCTGTATGCGACAAACGAGCGAAAGGACTTGGACTGTCCCCGCAGCCACCTTACTACAGTCAAACTATCCGTCCACATCTTCGAATAGGAGATGTTGAAACGAAGGGCATCTTTCAGGGCAACCATCAGTCTTGACAGGAGGAGAATGGCCTGAAGCTCCTTCCTTGGCATGCTTGTTTGTTTGAGTGGAGTGAGTCGGGCTCTTGCAGCGACGAAGGACAACTGTACTTCCGTTTGTTCAGTCTCTGACCACCTCAACCAGACGCCGATGCCCATGCCATCTTCAGATGCATCACTGGCTCCGTGTAGAGAAACCTCTGGCAATGGCCTTTTCCCTCGCAATGTCTCAGGAATGAAACATCGTGGGATTTCTATGGTAGATGCTGCTTCCAAATCCACCTTGATCTCACTGACGATTCGACAGAGCTCAGGTCTGTCATTGAGTGGCGTGTCCCAGTCGACATTTAACTGCCACAGTTGCTGGAGTAGAATCTTCGGCCGGATCAACATTCCAGAAAGCATACCAAACACATCATAGTATGATGCGGTGTGAGCCAACAACTTGCGTTTGGTTAGGACAACATCTTCCATTGGCTTGACTTTTTTCACACTAAGTGTGTCAGTCGAAAGGTTCCATTTTGTTCCTAACACAGATGCGGTCTGAGTGTCCTCCTCAGAGTCACACACTTCCTGTGCGTTCGACTGCCACTTGTGAATGTCAAACTTGCCCTTAGCAAGCGTTTCTACAAGCTTGGCTTTCAGATTGACGGCTTCCTCGACATTGGTGACAGATTCACTCAGGTCGTCCATGTAGAATTGATCGGTGACGACTTTCTTCAGTTGCTCATCATCGGGTGTGTGTCGATCTATGACGTGCCTGAGTGTGACAATTGCTGCCGTTGGAGAAGGCCTGTCTCCGAATGTCACAGTAGTGAGTTCATAGACTTGAATGGGTTGGTTCGGGTTTTCTCGAAAGACGTACCGATGGAACCTTGCATCTTCCGGGCGGATCTTGATTGCCTGAAACATTTTTTTGATATCAGCGATGACGCCTACTTCGTTCTCTCTGAAACGCAGAGCCACGTTGAACAGATCAGCATTCAGGTCTTCACCCTTCACGAGGTACTCGTTCAAAGAATGACCTTGGAATCTTGCCTTTGCGTCGTAGACGATCCTGACTGGGGTAGTTGCTGAATCTTTCTTTACCGCAAAATGTGGCAAGAACCACATTTTTCTCCCAGCTTCTCTGTCTTGTCGAATTTCTGCGTCACTGACACGACGTGAGACACCTCTGTGTTGCAAGTCCCTCATCTGCTTGCAGTACACGTCCCACTCCTCAGGCCTGTCTCTGAACTGGCTCTCTAAGCCATGCAACCTCTTAACGGCGTAGTCGTAGTTGTCTGGCAAACTGTCAGGAGACTCTTCCATGGCAATCTGACTTCGTACGAGCCGTCCTGAGGTTGAGAAACACTTTGCTCCATGGTTTCGGTTGCTCCTCTATTCAAGATCTGTGTTGAGCACTTACATCTTCTCGGTTGCAAGGCTGCTGTTTCCAGGCCGAGGAACTCCTCTAGGGGACCGATTGCCGACACGTTGACGTAGTTAAGCAGAGCTGTAGGGCCTCCTGAACGTCCTCCTTGGATAAACCATCCCAAAGGGTATCTCGCCGCCACTGGCTCGTCAGGTTTTTCCCCAAGGATATACTCCTCCCATACCATCAAGTGCGTGTTGTCAACGCCAAGCAACATGTCGACAGTTTCAGACGAGGCGGCGTGAATATCCACTTCCCGTAGATGGTGATACTGCTGGAGGTCTTCTGCTTGAATGACAGGGGCTTCTCCACAAGGCTTATCTATTTCTGTGACGGAAACTGGGTACGACAAGTTTCCCCCGATGTCTTCGATGAAACAATCTAATAGTCGAAGCTTTCGTCTGATCCTGGTACCGCCAACCAGACTCAGATCGTGATCCTGATAGATATCTTTCTCGGTCTTGGAGAAGATGCCCTCTCTTATCAGGGTAGCCTGACTTCCACCGTCTAAGAGAATCCGCACCAGCTGACGGTTATATCCGTGTCACAGATATCCCATCACAGTGGGAAGGACGCTCTGTAGCGCGCCTGCGTCCTTGTTCGCGACAGTCTTCACACTCGCTGAAGTGGTGTGTGGACGTGTTGGTGGCACATTGTGATCCTGTGGAGATGACGAGCCTTGATCTCTCCCTCCATATACGACAGGGCAGATAGCAGAGAAGTGGGAATCATCTCCACAACTCTGAACCTTGCATGGCGACGCAAACTGACATAGCTTGTAGTCGTATGGGGATTTCCCTGCAGGACAGTTGTCATGACCACATCTGCTGCAGATGTCATTCTTTTTCATGACGTCATACTTTTCCTTTAGACTGAGGTTCCTGAACTTGATGCACATTTTCAGGAAGTGCGTATTCGAGTTGACATGAAGAGGACACTTGGGAACCCCGGAACGCTTCCCCTCTTTAGACTGGATCTGTTTAGGTGGATTCCACGCTGCTGCATTTGAAGACTTGCTTCCTCTGTTTTGACTCATCTCACAGGTACTCGTCTTCTCTGGGAATGGTGACTTCGCCTTCTCTTGGAGTAGGAGCTGTCTATGTAGCCATTTGACCAAGCCTCCAAGGGAGTCACTGATATGCTCGTCTCTGACATCTCTGTAGTAGGCGATGCGATGTCCCTCAGGCATCTTTTGCTTGATCTGACTTAGCATGATTTTACTATTCAGCTCCCCAGAGAGGCCGATTGATTCGGCCTGCATCTCAAATACCTGCAAGGTTTGAACAAACCCAGTCATGGCACTTAGACTAATCTTGCCCTTGATTTCGTACGGCTTCAGGTTTTCCAAGTCACGAAGAAGACTGTCGACAAGTCTGTCTTGGTCTCCGTACTTCTCATCAAGTACCTGCCAAGCCCTCTGCACATTAATGCAGCCCTTTATCATGTTTCGTTCGCGAGCATTAATCATGGCTTGAGTGAGTTGGTAGAAACACTCTATCTCTGTGAGGTCAGCAGCACAATTTTGAAACAAGGTACGGAAACGCTGGTAGTCCTTGATATCACCGTTGAAAGTAGGAAATTTCATCTTTTGCATCTTAGGTGTGCAAGATGAATGTCGATGCATCGGAGAGGGCGGAGCTAAGGGAGCAATCGGTTCTGGACTTGTAGATCGGGGTTGCCATGACACAGTCTCGGCTTGCGGTGCCGGATCTTGAACAACAGATGGTGTAGAAGTTTGAGGAGTTGACGGCGTCACAGGCTGGGAGGTGGGCGGCTCATGGCAGCTTGCGGACCCAATGGACTTTCTCGCACGTACGATGGTCTCCACAAACCTACTCTCACACTCTCCCATCCAGGTCTCCTCTTCTTCGAATGTCGCCTCATCTGTTATATTTTCGACCAGCTCCGCATGCTTGCTTTCAACTTGTTTGAATTGACTTTCCGCCTTGGCTATGTATCCCTTTAAGGTGTCGACCTCACCAAAGGTGTCCTTTAATAGCCTGTCGATTGAGTTTAAGGTGCGTGTCAATCCCCCTTTGGTGTTTCTCCTGATCAACTTTAATTTCTCTACATCAGCCATGGTATGGTTCTGGAATCACATCCTCTTGATGGTGAGTAAGTTGTTATAGCACGATAAACGTCAATGGTGCAAGTTGCATCCTGAATCCAATATATAAGAGTTGTTGAAGCTGTGATGGATTCGTATGCAATCTCTTCAGATGGACACGTTGTTGCAATAAAGAACAAAGAAATCCTCGGTTTAACGTGATGTGGGTTCTTTATTCTGTTACACAGCATGTATCGGCGATGTGTAACTGTGCATACTGCAAACTTGCGCTTGCTAGTGTGATATATATATATATATATATATATATATATATTCAACAACTGTGTTGGAATGAGTGGTTCCTTGGATTGTTGGACTTCGTCAGATTGTCCAAGAAACCCAAACTATAAGCAAACTGCTGTGGACAACTGCTGAGCAAACTGCTGCTCTTGTGGAACGACTGACCGGAACTCTTTGCTAACAGTCTATAATTCAGACCCTAATTTTGAGACTCGTAGTATACTGTATCATTCCATAACACTCGGATTGAATTTTGCTCTGGCTCTCAAGCAAATTGACCGGAAAGACATGGACATTCATGGAAAATATGCTGCATAAATGTTTTATTACTATTATTATAGGTTTTCCCGCCAATTTCGCACTTTTTTCATTCCTATTCCTAATTGCTGCATTCAATTTAGCACAATTTAGACTAGACGGCATGTTCGGTATTTCAATTTTATAATCTTTTCATTCAAATTCATTTTGGAGCATTCAAATTAGCTTTTACATCATTCGAATCAGCACTTTTTCAGTTCAAATTCGTAAGACAAGCACCATTTCGCAAATCGTTCATTCAGTTTAGCACGATATAGTCACGTGATCACGTAAACGCTGCTCTCGTTCATTCGAATTCATTCTTGGGCATCCAATTTCGCATTTGCTGCAGTCAATTTAGCAGACACGTTTATGCTTTTATTCTAATATCACCTTTGCAACAGTACTTTCAAAATAAGTGTATGTGTTTATAATGTTCGATAGCATTATTTCATTCACAGATACATTGATCTTAAGTTTGCTTTGTCAAAAATTGGGAGAAGGAGGTTTCAATTTACATGATTATTTCTTTCATCTGCATGTTTCATTATTTTCATTTGGTGGGTGGTAGATTGCGTTAATTACCATTAGGAATAAATAAAAGTTCTTGGATCAGCTCTAGCCATCAATTTGTCAAGGTTATTACCCTCAAATGCTTCTATGATTCTTTCCCTGTTTTCTTGAGAGATACGCCTGTATCTAATTCGTGCTGCCATGACTGGACATAAGAAAGTGAAGTGAATCTATGGTACTGGTGCATGCATGGCATGTATAGTACTGATAACATGTATGGAAGAAGAGGGGCGTTACAGAACAACAAACTTGAGTTATTTAGGGTCAAAGATACCTTTACTATATACTTAACGGTGTGTGGATGAAACAAAAATTCACATTTAAATACGTATAAATCACGGTTCTCACCTTTTCAAAATAGAAATAACATTACGCCAATTTGAATGAACATGTTTGGAATTTGACTGCCCATACAGTCAGGACCACTTGTCGATAACGGCAAGGTGCATATTTTGCCAGAAGTGGCAAGAATTTCGCACTGCTGCCCGTTAACGATACTACCGACGATATCGCTGTCACGAACGTGCGTGCTTTGTCTATGGAAAAATATTCTCCGGGAGGAGTCATTGTAAATCGCTGAACAATGTGCGCAAAGTAACGGACAGTGCATTTCAAAATTCTCAATACAGTATGCTACATAAATAAACTCCTTTCTCAATCATTTAGGGAAAAATTACCGCTGAACCTTCGGCGAAATCGTTTAAAAAGCATGGCGATGTTGAGAAAAATTTTTCGAAAACGAAACGGTCGTTTTCCGAATAGTCTCATTTGCCAGTCGTCTATTGAAAATATGCGTGCGTCACTTCTTATCGTATGTGTGGTACTGGTGGGTGTTGTGTGTGTGTGTGTACCACCGACCACTAACAGACGTACACTCATGAAAGAAAAACAGTTGTTGTGCACTGGGTTCGCACCGAACGCTCGTGTAGACACGTGTGTGATGCTCGGCTAGTCGACAAGTTACAATGGGGGTGGTGCCTTGCCCAGCGCGGTGCGGTACTTGGAGGGACAATTTTGTTTACCTAGTTTCCCACGACTGCACGTACGTAGTATGTTGTTTGTGTATGCGACAGAAATCTGGTCAAATTTGCAGTTTAGATGTAGTTTAAGACCTCATGATAACTTTACAACTTTACGTCATCACTATCAAGCAGTGACTGCACATAGCATGATGGTGGCAAGCGACCATTGCACTCATTTACTAAATATAGTCCATTATTCACCTATGAAGGAAATGCACCAGTCCGGCTGTAAGAAGAGACGGAAAGTGGAATTTCTGTGGTTGTTTCTGCTCCGATATATAACCAGTTATTTTGGTCATCGATGCTAACCAAAGTAATGTCTCACATACATAAGTAGGTCCCTATCTGGATGGACATTAACTCGAATGTATATTGATAAGAAGTAAAAGATTGACAAGAAATTCGCACTGTAGACAGCGGCAAACCTATTGTCAACGACTCAAATTTTTGTGATGGGCAGTCCCGTCATGAGATAGTTCCCTAGGCCCTCTCCTCTGGTTGTACACATTTCATATGCCAGCATTCGTCACTGTCAAGTGCGTCGGACTGCTCGACACAAGAAATAAGATTTATCGGCCTGTCACAAAAAAAAAAAAAGAAGAAGTAGATCGAATCTCTGCTTTCAGAAACTGGATACCCCAAGTTCGTGCGACCTTATGTTTCCGAAATATGCCATGCAGAAGAATTGGGCATGTTGGGAGTCAGTAAAATGTGCTCAAATTTGGACTGCTTGAGACAAATCATATCATATAGGTACCTTTCTGATCAAAAAGTGCGTCACCGCTATATCTTACAATGATTACATGTACATTTAGATAAGGCCTGCAGTGTACACTTTTATAATCTGCATGGCCATCACAATTAATTGTGCCACTTGAATGGTATAAAAGTTATGGCAGACTTTGAGGAGAGATGCAATGATTATTCCTCCATTTTATGTGTTCAACTATATTTCGCTTATGGAACTTATAACGTGGCAATTATAATGGGCATGATGCTGATGCAACTAAAGAAGGCATTGCCACATTATGACATAATACATTATTGGATCATGGGAGCAAGTTGAATCGAACTACCCTAGTCCCCATCAAACCCCCTCCCCCCTCCCCCGTTCCGCGGCCACTGAGTATCACTAGCTTGCATGCAGTCTGCCATGCCTGGCGATGATGATCATCGCACCCCCGGCAGCAGTTACAGGTTGTAATCACTGAAAATCACTTCTGTTGTTCTGAAAAGCAGGGCAACCTAAGCTGCAAATCCCCGATTTAATCAATAACTCGTGGTACAGTATTTAACTCTTTAACTCTTTAATTTTCTTGATAGTACAAGTGATAAATGAAAACGCTCATTGAGTAGCAAGAATTGTTCAGGAATGTTTCGATTTGCATCCCGAGTTTTGATTTTGTAGGATCAGTTATTCGGTTTGGAATTTCACGTCATGGTTCAACATCATACTTTTCATTTGTAAATGAATAAACAATTATGTATGATTAGCCCACCCTAATAGAACAAAAGTTGGCTTCTACTAGTATGTCAATCATCTGCAGCTCCAAATCCATGTGATCAAAGCTACTGTGTATCTATGAGATTTGATACGGCCTGCTCATTTGCTGTAAACAAAAAAAAAAGTAATTGGGGGAGCTGCCTTCACAGCCGACTTGCATGGTCAGCATCAGTGGTCAAGAGCTGTTTGGTGGTGGGGTCGTGACCCAAGTCGCTCTTCCCGCCCGCGCCCTTTTGGAGTTTAACCTTCAAGCCTACCACCGTGACCACGATGACTGAAGTGAAACGCTTAGTATACGTTCAGGCACAATTACTATCAAGACATTATAGTTCATCGCATGGAAGTGTCGCTGGATATGCTGACAATTAATCACTGATTCGATGCCTTCGTGCAGGATGCAGAGATGATAGTTTTGTTTTCATTTGTTCGTTTGTTTTTTTGTCCGTGGATTGATGTTGTCAGGGCTCCATCGGCATGATCCTTGGGAAAGTAGGAAGCAAACTTGGGATACATGTGTCAGACTGACTGGACTTCCTTTGTTCTACACCGAATGTTATATAATAAGCCCCACTCTACGCTCCCTCCCTCCTAGCGTTAGATCGATCCTCTCGTATGCATTCTCACTCTCTTGGAAGATTATGCGCGGGATGTTTACATGTGGCAGACTGACTGGAGCATCTTTGTTTTACATCTAGTTAAAATAGGAAGGGGTACCACATCCTCCTCTCCCATTCGCGGAGGATACATAATAGTAGTGTGATGTATATAACCTCCACATGCAGCTGACATGGATTATAAAAGCTGCATAAACAAGCTCGGATCACGGATCACATGCATATCAGTCACTGTCAATGATGGGAGAACACGCACGTACATCACTTCGATTTGCTTTTATTTTTCCCCATCTACTTTTGTAATTGCACTATTTTCTGTCATTAGTTTCGTTGCCTTCCACGAAGAAGCCGCGCCCTTTGTCGAACCACGTTATGAACGAACATTTTTTTTTTCGAGGTTCAATGTCAGAAGTACTTTATGAATGGAAAATGTGCCGTGATTCTATTACCCAACGTCTAACGGGTGGTTGTTCCACTGACCTGTTGATCATTATCATGTGGTGTTCACACACGAAGGAATCGTCCAATCATCATCGATCCCTGATATGTTATGGAGTGTTTTGAGATCATGGATGCTCTAAATCAAGGTAATGAAGTCATTTATACAAAGTTCTTCGACTAATCCTCTTCTAATCTCATGCTAGTAACTGCAGACTAATCCTACCCGATACGATGACACTCGCTGGTGTAAAACGCAGCGAACAACGAATGGCTCGCACTGCGATAAACAAAGCAGTGTGAAATCCCGTCGTACGTTGTTTTAATGAAACGACTGGACTTTTGTTTCTGCTACGCAGCGATCGTCGATAGCTAAGCGATAGTTTTGCGTCAATCGTCGCATGATCGCACAGCGCCGCCAGCGGTAGAGTGCATTTACTTGCCGATAATAGCAAGATTTTCTCTTGCCGAAAACGACAAGTGGTCCTGACTGCCATACGCGAAATTGAATGACTGAAATACCATTCTCCGCCAGTGCTGGCGAATCTGAATGACTGAAGAGCACGTGCCAATTTGAATGCCCGTTTTACGAATTCGAAAGGCACATGTGCGAATTTCATTGACCGAAATGCTAAATTGAACGAACAAGTTGCAATTTTGAATGACAGAATGTGCAGTGACGAGGATTTTCGCTAAATTGAATGAACGTTTTATCAAATGGACTGACAAAAGTGCGAAATTGGTCGGGAAAACCTATATTATTATTTTCATTATTATTGTTATTAATAATAATAATAATAATAATAATAATAATAATAATAATAATAATAATAATTATTATTATTATTATTATTATTATTATTACTTTTGCTATCATTATTTAGAAAGCAGAATGAATAATTTCGGCTCTAACATAATGTCAGTACAGCAAGTCACTTGAACATGTTTCTTTAACAGCAACGAAAAAAGAAATACTTTTGTGAAATTCTTTTCAGATTTTCTGTATTCGTATTCTTAATCTATGTTTGAAAGCTGTATGTCTAAACTGCATAAACCTAATGATATTCCTAACATTCTCCTTTGCGTTTGTGTATAAATCTTTGTAGTCACTGATTCTTAACACGTTAATCTTAACATGCAGCAAATAACATGAATAAAGTAATTAGTAAGATATAGGACAAAAGAAAACATAAATACATTCTGTGACTTATGTCTCTAGATTATGACTATACATGACTTAGTGTAGTTGAAGGGGTTTCGCAAAATGACCACTAGAAAGCATGTCTACGTATCATGAAATAGATTTTACAAAGATAAAAAAGAATATGACAGAAATAAGGCACATATCAATTGAACACAAGGGCAAATTCATTACATGTCATGAATATAATAGAACAAAATATGGCGAGGCAGTTTACTCATACAGTTGCTATCCGTGCATGCGTTTTCCACCTTTTTTTTTAGGGGGAGGGATGGGACATGCAATATATATGACTTTTATTCGGCAACAAAACGTATAGACAAGGATTGAAGTGAGTAATCCTTCTAAAGGAAGGGTAAAAGCACTATACACCTAAAAGGTGGAGGAAGATAGAAACAGGAGAAATCTATAAAAATTTAGAACGCAAAATGTGCTGAACTGAACGCACAGATTGTAATGCTCCATAGCGAAACGACATGCTCTTCAAATTATCTCGAGAGGGCTTTTCATGAGCGAAGTTTTTTTTTTTTTTTTTTTTTTTTTTTTTTTTTTTTTTTTTGCTGCGCTATGCAGGAATTTGTGTGGGGATTGACAAATTTTATGCCCTAAAACGACAAGATGAATGCGAATTGATGGCGGTTCTGGCCGCACAATAGCGAATTTGAATGCCGATTGATCAGTTTTGAGCTGCCCTGTTTGCGAAATAGAATGACATGTTTATACTAACATTTTTGTCATGCACAGTGGGCGGAATTGAATAACCTATCTATTATTGTGCATGCACTGTGCGAAAATGAACGCAAAACTGATGATATCACTGAATTCACTCAACGCACCCTGGGTTTCGTTCCCTTTTCCCTACTTAAGTTATGAGTTGAATACAGATGCCCTGGTAAAAGAGAGCAGTTGCTTTGGCAAAGAGAGCAAAAAGAGGAGAATAGCAACTGCATGTGTTAAGTGCAGATGAAAAATAAGGCTTCATATGACAAATACAGCATTTGTTTGACTGACATAGGTTTGATTCGTTTTTCTTCATTTAATTGATCTTCTTTTCATTTTTCTGCATTGCACCTACAAGCTCAACCCCCAAAAGAATATACTCTCTAATTGTCTTCGGTGATATTATCATCAACAGAATTCAAGAGTCCGCTGAAATACGCTATAATAACTTATATACAAACTCTAGACAGCAAGACACACATTGTGGAACTACAAATTGTATATATCTCATACAGTATGATAGGGTATAGCAGTCAGCTATTCTATGTGAAAAAAAAAATGTTCCAGGATTGAGTTTCGTATGCTAATTTCCCCGATCCCCCCCCCCCAAAAAAAAATCTAAAAATGCAGCTATGGCGACCAGTGTGCCATGTCGCATTATTCTCCCAATACGTTCATTACGTTTGCAGTACAATGCCATAAAATAAACAATGTGATACCACAATATAACATGACCGGCAAATCCATTGTAATCATTATCTGGCAATAATTTACTATACACCGATTTTCATGACAATACTTTAAGCGGAAAACGGACGAAATTTCAGCATTTCCACTTGACCCGTTTGACATCATTTCACAGTCAAAAACTTTTCCTTCATAATCTTTGGGTAATGCAACCTATCTTTCCATACGTACACAAGTACCAAGCTCAACTATAGCAGGGAATTCATTTCATTTTAATAATCTTCCACACAAATTACATGTGTAACATACATCCAAAGATCAATGAATAACAACAAATTTAATATTTGAACATTCAGGCCAGAATTCACGAAGGTGGTACAAATGAAACCATGGTTTAAACCATGGACAAAAACCATGCAGCGCCAAGTGTCGCACGGAATATTTCGTTACGAAATCAGTCATTTCGTCGACAAATTTAATAACCGTTTCGTTAACGAAATAATCATTTCATCGACGAAATGACTGATTTCTTAACGAAATATTCCATGCGACAATAACTGGCTCCATGGTTTTTGTCCATAGTTTAAACCATGGTGTCATTTGTACCACCTTCGTGAATTCGGGCCTCAGTGTATGTAGACTTTAAGTAAGATTTCATAATACAAAGGATCTTTAATCACAAGGTCTGAAAACTTTCATACAGATTTTTTTTTTCAAAACATCTTTAGGCTTAGTTTCATTAAAATGCATACAGGCATTGCAGAGATACAGGAGAAGTACAGGAACATTTCAATATTTGACCTTGAGCAATGAACTTCAATTGACCTTGAGGATGTGCACCAATAGTTAATATGCACAGGATCGTCCGCCGATACTTGCATAAGCCAAGTTTTATTTGGATATCTCAACTTATAGGTCTTGAGTTACAGGACAAAAGGACAACCCGAAAACGTAATGCCACCGGCGATGCTTTGTGGCGGGGGAACAAGTGTGGAATTGAGTGGTATAAAGCTGGCTGCCTTGCTATTGTGAGCTGGTGCACCAGATTATATGGCAAGGTGTCTACAGGTTTTGTCATTCTCATAAATTCAGCTGACTTCACGAATGATATATTATCACGTGGTTGTGTAAGTTCTCAACGGATCCCGTCAAGCATGCGGTGATGTCGAAGAGCGAGTCAACGCTGTTTCTTTACACAAAGTCGAGTGCAGATCATGAGGATACAGGCAAGGACCTCCATTCCACCAAGGGCCATGAACGCCACCTTGAAACCAGCAACGTTGGCGATCCATCCTGTTATGGTAGCAACAAAAAAATGTCATCTTGGAGTATAAGCTTCCATACTTATAACAACGTAACAATGTCGGAATTTCGGGGCTTTGGTACTTTCAAATCCATTGTGTCACTGCCGGCAACCAGGGATAGCCTGGTGGTAGTATCGCTGCCCGGCAAACATTAGACATGGTAGATGATAGGTTTGATACCCGTTGGTTCACATTCCAACATTTTCTCTTTCATGAAGATAAGCAGTTGCGGTGAAATTTCATTCGTATTGAGGGATATAAACTGAAGAACACTCGTACCCCATATCTTCAACCTTAGCTTAATTCTCTCTTGCTTTCATTTCAAATATGCCTTGTCCACGTTGGACTACTTAACATGACAATATCGGAATTTCGGAAATGGGGTATATTTGTTCCAAGTTCATCGTGTCACTGCCGGCAACCAGGAATAGCCTGGAAGTGTCGCTGCCCGGAAAGCAGTAGATGATAGGTTCGATTCCCGCTGGTTCCTTTCCCGACATGTTTACGGATCTCAGCAAGGCGTTCGATACTCTGTATTTCATAGATCATGATATCTTACTATCAAAATTGCAGCACTATGGTTGGAAGGGGAGTCTGGTTTATCAGTTACCTGTCAAATCAATATACTTTTCACGACTCTCAGTCACCTACTTTGCTTCCGTTAACAGGTAGTGTCCCCCAGGGTTCCATTTCTGGTCCGCTTTTTTTCCTAATATATGTAAACGATTATTTTGGTTCATGTGTCAGATTCATTGCAATACATTCTCTTTGCCGATGATACGAATGTGTTCTTTTCTCATATTGATTACAACACTCTTATACCGAAACTGAATATTGAACTATCAAAATTGTCACAGTGGTTCCGGAGCGATGTGCTATCTCTTAGCTTATCGAAAACAAGTTTTATACATTTTGAAGATTGTAGAAGAACAAGTCGTGATCCAGAAAATGATTTATTATTTTCATTAGTCAAAGATGATATTGAAATCGAACAAAATCATGTATTGAATTTTTGGGCTTTGTTATAAATGAATATTTGAATTGGTCTGATCATGTCAAACATATATCTACTCTCATCGCAGGCCAGGCAACATTTCTGTTTTAATAAATTGGGATATTAACTTCCAGTGAAAACTCGTTTTTGATTGTATAATTCACTCGTTTTGCCATTGTCTGGCCAACTTTATACAGTAGTAGAAATCCAATACTCTTGGCGCAAAAGAAAGCTATGCGTATCTGTGCTGGAACTGAGTATAGATCTCAGACGGATCCAATTTTTCAAAAACACGAATTCTGAAAGTCGACGACATGAACTTTTTACAGACAGCTACCTTCATGTTTCGCTTCAATACTGAGTGTTTAACCTCTTGCTCCTTGAATATTTTCAGACTGGATAAACAAATTCACCCTTTAATAATTATCCCACAAGAAACGCATCCAATATTAATCTAACCAAGGAGGTTCAAGAGAGTGGAACTGTCTTATTTCTTTTGAAACCATGTTCGATGCCGCCCCTCAAAAATATTTGAAGCATGTGCCAAACTGGATCTGCCTCGTAGATAGGAAGACAATTGACGCGTGTCTTATTGCATAATCACCAGCCATTTTCTAAGGAAGATTATGTCTTTGCAATGGTAATTACTTTTCGCCATTTTCGCCAAATTTATCGTATATTGTACACTGAACGAGAAGTCTTCTATCTCTTTCTTTCCGGTGCTTTCTCATTATCATTATTAGTGTTATTAGTATTAGTATTAGTATTAGTATTAGTATTAGTATTAGTATTAGTATTAGTGTTAGTATTAGTATTAGTATTAGTATTAGTATTAGTATTAGTATTAGTATTAGTATTAGTATTAGTGTTAGTGTTAGTGTTAGTGTTAGTGTTAGTGTTAGTGTTAGTGTTAGTATTAGTATTAGTATTAGTATTAGTATTAGTATTAGTATTAGTATTAGTATTAGTATTAGTGTTAGTATTAGTATCCTTATTATCATATTATTATTACCTATGCAGCATTTCAGACATGACGATGTGTACGTGGGTAAGCACAAAACACATTTGATTCCGCATAACAAATCTTCCATTTTCTTTATTTATCTTCCATTATTTTCCATTTTCGCTATACCTTTCTTTTTTCCTAGCATCACCTGTGCACATGTCTATTAACATTTTGTTTTGTGAAATATTTTGTTGTTTTGCCGTAGTCAATGAGGTGTTTAGTTTATCAAAGTTGTATACTTATTCCTTTGTGTATGTAATGAGACCCCAGATACGAAGTTTGGCTTACCAGGTATCCTCCTGTATGGTAGTTTGAATTTTCCCCGTTATCATTTATCCTTGTATTCTCTCACGATAATTTCTTTATCTTTCATGTGCAAAGTAGCCATGAAAATAGGGCAATGTGTATGTTTCCTTAATTGAATTGTTGATTTGTACCATACAGAAACAGTAAATGAAATGAAATGAGAATGTAGATCAGCATTTTGCAATCGTACAAATTTCATTATTTGTACAGAGGGAAATAAATTGAAGAAACCTCGTACCCGATAATTATCTTCAATTCAATCATAGTTTATTTCCAATCAACGAAAATCAAAAACATAGTACAATGTATACATGTTATTAAATGATATTGTTCAACGCTTGCAAAAGATTTATGTAATATACGAGACAAATTATAGAACAACATATATGAACAATAATAAAGAGGAACACTGTACAAATACTTACGTGGGCGAGCGGAAAATAAATTCGATCATGGAAAATAGTGATCCACTAAAAAGCAAAGCTTGTCGGACGTGGATCGCTAGATAAATAATGAGTGAATGATATACTATTCTATAACAGTATACATGTAGTTATTTTGAGATACACAGGTCGGGAAAAAATATAGAATACCAATGCTAAAGTGCCCGGACACTGTTCATTGAACCACGTGTACCGGGAAAATATGACAAGGACAATACATTCGTACACACATTCAATTACCCACACGCATATACACTGTTGGACGCGAGACAGTACCGAGAGGAGAGAAGACGGTAACAATACGAGTCTACGAAGAACAATAGGCAGGAAAGGAAAAGGAGAGAAGAAAGAAGAGAGGTCTGCACACAGAACACGCCAAGTGCTGCGACATCAGGACAGGTGAAAGCTCAAGCATAAATTATAGCAATTTATATTATCTAAGATTATAAGTAGAAAGTAAATATTTTCTGAGTTTGTATTTAAATGTGACAAATTTGGGGGAATCTTTTAAACTATTATCTAAATTATTCCATAGTCTGGGTCCAGTATAAAGAAATGTATTTTGGGCATGTGCGGTTCTCATTAACGGAAGATGGAATTCGTCGGATCGTCGCGTGGGATAGTTATGAACATGACTGTTTCGATGAAATAAATCGTGGAATATTTTAGGTAAAAAGTTACTGTTGTAATTAAACATAAACTGACCAAGTTGAAACACATACAAATCATTTACTTTTAATATTTTATGGTCAGAAAACAAAGCATCTGTATGTTCTCGGGTATGTAAATTAAAAACAATTCTAAGCGCTTTCTTTTGCAATAAAAGAAGTTTATCAAGTAACATCTGATATGTATTACCCCAAGCAAGAATCCCGTAGTTTAAATAAGGGAGTATCAAACTAGAATAAAGAGTTAATAATCTTACTTCTTGCTTACAAATTGTCATCTTGTTATCTGCAATAGTATGTATGCAGATAAAACAAATAGTTGTGAAGAAAATTTTCGTGCCGAGTAATTTCTTATATGCCTTTCGGATATGCCGCGACGCGCACACTACAAACTATCCAAGAACATGTCCATCCACACGTCTGTTGGGTTCAATATCACTAGTATCAAAATATTTCATATCTATTATATTTCATATATAGAGAAGCAATAACCACCGAGTCAGGGTCTGTGTAGTCTGGCGTCTAGACCGTCTGCTATAGAATATTAACGCCCTCTATCGACAAAAGAAGTAGCAGGTTTAGCTGGATGGTCCTACGGCAAAGGCAGCGACTTTGTCAACTCGAAGGGCGCGTTTTGTAAAAGGAGCAGAGTTGGATAAGGGTCTGGAAACCAGAACAGGGTCTGGGTGATAAGAGCTCGTTCAGTTCATACTCCTCAAACAGTGTGTTTTATGTTTCGCTAATTTATTTTCAAAGATAATTTTCTACTACATTACAAGATAAACAAGCAAAATATTTCACTTCATGGCTTTGACTTACGCATTTCGTACTCGACAATACGACCCTATTCGGGGATTAAGTTTCTATTGCAAAATGTAGTCACAAACACATTGCGCCTATTCCGTTATCAACTACTAGCAAGTGTGTTAAAAAAAAATCATCAACACCAGAATTGTTGCAACGCCGTGTAGGCATACATATTATAGGTATGATGATTTAAAAAAAAAAGTGAACAAGGGTGAAGCCATGACCATTATGCTATGTTTACACCATGTTCCCGGCGACCACGGCATTCCCGTTTGCTCGAGACATAGTGCGCCGTGAGTAGATTGGACATTTTTGCTGTTTCCCCCTCTCCCTCCTATTCTAGTCCGGATAACCGGACCTCGCTCCGGTTATCATAATTATAGAAATCGGACTCTGTTTTCAGGACCTTTGGCTCACTACACAATATTTTCCGTCGCGTCCAACGACGGACCGCCTCCAATTTTGTTCAGGCATATCGCATGCTGTCGCGTTTTATTGCGTTCACGTCGTTTTGTTAAAACCTGCAAGTGTTCTCATTAGCACCGAGACTGAAGTGGCATTTGTTTTTTTTGGGGGGGGGGGGAGGGACAGTTTAAAAATCTGACACAGCATCCATGGCTGCGTTGAACATCTTTCCCCTGTTTGAAATGGCTTTCAAAAGCCGTTTCCAAAGCCTTTGAGAAACGGCTTCCAAAATAGTTGCGTATATCAACTCATCGCGAACACGAAAACTGGCCTTGTCACTTCGCAGCTGCCTTGCGCAATTTGACCCGAGGAGAAGAGGTCGTTTTCTGTAACCGCAGTACAAAGCCGTTTCAAAACAGCTTTGCGTTTGTCTCGCTTCAAAGGGCTTCTAGAAACAGGTTTCTGGAAACCTGTTTCGGAAACCCGTTCCTGAAAGCACAAATTTGCGGCTTTCAAAAAGGCTTACCGAACCCCATGATCAAAACAGCTTTGCGTTTATCATCTCTTAAAAATTCACTGAAAGCCGTTTGGAAAACCTGTTTCTGCCTAGAAAAAGAGTTGATAAACGCACCCCATGGCAATCACGTCCTGACACGTTTTCCTATCCCGTCCCACCACATTATCTCACGTCCTTCCTTTATGTTCACGGTGGTCTTGAATGTGAATGCTTTGGCCGCGTTCGGCCGTGTTTGGATTGGTCGATAAAGTCCATTTCACATTTTCACGGATCGCATCGCGTATCATCACGGATCGTCGTTCCGGGATTTGTCGTGTAGATACCGTGAAGTAATCCGGCATTATCCTCAGCGTACCAGCTTATCACTAGGAAAAATTAAGAACCTTGCTTAATTTTTCATCCTTGACTTCACAGATGTAAATCAGTCCGTACTCTCCCTTGAAGGTACCGTGTTCTCCGTGTAGTCTTCGTATTCATTTCGACACACTCCGTGAAGACATCGGGATCTCCGCATTAGCGTCGGATCCATCCGGCATTGAAATTCCATGTCTTTTGCCAATACGGATGAACATTTTAGAGTAATTGTCTTGTAACGGACACACTATAGTAATATTTTGAAGAGAGAATGTCATAGAATGTGAAGATACAGGACTTGTTCGTGTAGACGCCATACATTGCACTTGTTGACACCTATATTGTGGGATCGTATCCACACCGGCATCGAGAGGAAAACAGCGAATCGAACGCGGGAACTCCCCGGATTACGATCCCTGATGATCCGTGATGATCTTTGAAGCGATCAGTGGAAGTAAAAAGGGACTTAAGTAACGTAAAAACACACACACACACACACACACACACACGCGCGCGCGCGCGCGCGCCCAATTAATATGAACTGGTATCCCGTAATGTCATACCTGCTAAAACGCCTCCTATACTTTCTCCCGTACCATAACACAGGCAGGTAAGGCCGTAGGCTGCGTAGAATCTGCTGGGTGGCGCGAACTGTTTAAGGACGATGAAGTCAAGGGTTATTCTGGCGCCGATGGTCAGACCACCCAGGAAGGCAGCTCCTCCGAGGAGCCAGAAAACCTGGAGGAGCGGGTCGAGAAAGAAGACGATGCTGTTCACGCAGACGCAGATCACAATGAGATCGACGGACGACAGCCATCCCATGTCAACGATTGGTCCCTGCAAGATGCGCCCAAGCATGTTCCCAATGCCTCCGAATGACGCAAGGTAGACCGCCTTGGAAAGGGGGAATCCCCTCGCTTGTCCATGAGGAATGAGGAAAATGAGCCACGCGACATTAACAATCCCCGATAAGGTGGAGTACAGAATGTACGGAATCAAAAAGGGTTCATCTATGACGACAGACAGGTCCAAAAACTCCCAGAGACGATGTCCGTACTTGTAGCAACTCTCGCATGGACCATATTCTGGAGATGTAGATGCCTTCTCCTCTTGCCGTTCATCGCCGCTTACCGAACCGCCCGAGTTGTTCCCCTCCACTGCCTTGTCTGCCCCGCTGCCGAACTCGCTGTCTACCGAGTCTGCTTGCGAGTCATCGGAAACCAAGCTGTCCCTCGTAACCATGGTAACAATTTCCAGCAGGCTAGCGATCTGCATGGAGATTCCGCCGAGGAGAAGAATCGCTCCCCTCCAACCGTACATCTCGCGGAAGAATTCCGTCAGGAGAGGCAAAATCATCATCCCGACAGAATTCCCGGTTTCCGAGAGCCCGAAGAGGAACGCGAACGCCCGAGACACTCGCTGATTAAACAGCATCACGCATGCCATGAATATCACTGCATTTGTGACTCCTGTAAAATAGACAACAGAAATCAGGGAATGATATGGACAAAAGGTTTATCTTATCCAGTTGACCATTGCATATGAAAGAGTATATCAATTATTCTGTTTGATGAATCAATGTTTTTGGAGCCTTTGGAACAAGAGAAAACAAAAAGAGATCGATGACATAAACCATGCGATATTACATCTTGTAATTTTGTAATCAAATCTGTTAATGGAACATACAATGGAGGTCCCGCGTGTAATAACATAGTCACAATCCATGCATCATTCGTCACAATCTATGCATCATTCGTCGCAAAGAGCAGGTTGCATGACCCGGTGAATTGTCCTTACCCAAATTAAGTACTCACAACACCCCTGGACCCCAGGAACGGGGGCCAGTTTTGAATGGAAGCTGAATACATTACTGTAGGCTATCCAGCCACCTTGTCAGATGGAAAAGGAAAAACAAACAAACAAACAAACAAACAAACATCATTGTTACCACCTTCATTGTGAATAGTCATTATAACATTGTACAGAATCAAGTGACTTTACCTGCGGTCACAAGGGCTATCGTCAGGTGGGCTACGTTGGTGGACAGTGAGGCAAGACACAGACTAGTAGCGCCCAACACACATATCACAGTCACAGCCTTCCTCGAAATATGCTTCAATGCAGGAAGGATTATAGGGGCTAGGTTAAGAGACAAAAGAAAAATAGAGAAGTAAAAAATAAGAGAAGGAATGACGAATGAAAACGTTCTCTCGACAAATAATCTCTCTTTCCCTCTCTTACTCTCTAGTCTCTTTCTTTCTGTTTGTCTGTCTGTTTGTCTCTCTCTGTAAAATATTGAACTTGGAGGAATAATTACAAAAGTATAGGTCGCTTCGAAGGGAAGATTCCATTCTGTTTTCATAACGACTTTAATAAGGAGAAAAGTAAAGCAAACAAAGCATTGGTTTCAGCGAAAGTGGATTAACAATGATTATGAAATTCCCGGCATTTTGAAAGAAAGGGATCTTTAAAGTCACAGATTATATGATATGAAAATCAAAGGAAGCCACGAACAAGCTGTCATCAAGTTACAGCTCTCATAATTGCTTTCATGTAGAATAAAATTCTTATTCTTATTGATAATTTTTATTATTTATTATTTTATTATTTTTTTTTATTTGTTTGGGCATACAATTGCAATTGCAATATACAGTACACGTGACATACCTACAGGGGTTGTCAACGGTTTATAAGCTATCACCATTACCCATCCCCTTTTTCAAATTCATCATTACTAAAGAATGTGAATGATCGATCTTCGTCCACAACACGCCATGTTAAAAAATAATGAGTGACGTAAGCGATGTCATCACCTCGCTTGATTATCATAGTATGTTACCGTGGTTACTGTGAATGACATCATTGTACTATATGGGAGAGCATCTGAGACATGTGGATATAGGCGCTGAAAATGTTAAACTTCACAATTGCATAATTCAATTGTTCCTTTTCATATTTCACGAATATTTCCCGACACTGTTGGGTTAATTTCAGCGAGCTCGAGATTAAACCACCCTATGTTGTACGAAAAGTATCAGAGCGATTTTTGATGGAATGTGACATCATTGGCAATCTCAGTAAAATTCTGGAGAAATATTCAAAACGTTATCCATAATGTTCTTTATTAGTGACCTCCGTTAAATACATTCTTTGTCGATATAATGTAAGTCTTACACGTATATACTAGATCACGGCGTTGTATAAAATTGGTACAACACTATACAGAACTCAGGTTCCTCTACTCTATACTTTCTTCAACTTAAAAAAAAAAAAAAAATCTTTAAAAATGCTCTGATAAATTAACGCCACAAGTTCCTGCATGGGATTGAGGACACTCACCTAAAAAGTAAACCACCCCGTGATAGGTCGCGATTATGATTCCAATCGTCGCGTAGTCGGAGTCCAGTTGAAACACCAAGTCGTCCACGAGCACGCCGAAGCTCTTGATGACGCCGATCTCGATGAACCTGATGGCGAACATGAAAAGGACTAGGAGCACGGAGTTGCGCCATCGCTTGAGAGAAGACCCGTTCCCACTGGTCATTTAGGTATCCGCAGAGCCTCAGGTGTAGATCCAAATGGACATTAATATTTGCACAAGCGAGTTTACATACAGAGTGAGGGAACTACTCAGTAACCTCTTTTAGGCGGGGTGAACGTGTGTTCTGGTAGACGAACTAGTTCAAAGTGGTATCTGAAGTACTTGTGAGTGACAAAAAGCACTAATAAAAGCGGTGTCTTCTAGGTGCTAGGCCCACCTAAGGGCGTTTTGAATGGATTTCCTTAAGACCCTCGATCAAAAATTGAATGACCACGCAATGTCAGCTTAAAGGTCCTGTTTACATTTGGGAACAGTGATTTAAGAAAAAAACCTTCAAGATATGACATTTAATGCATATGTGTAGGTCTGTTGTACCACAACATATCATATCATATACAACTTTTGCAATAAAGCCTAAAATACAAGGAGATATCTGTATTTTTCTCAATAAACCATAACTGTAGACAATTTAGTCTGGAAACATTTTTATTACAACTATTGTTCACATTTTGTACATTTAACAATACTTAACATTGATTTTCACGATTCAGATTTTTACAGTAGTTGTTTCTACCCCTAATTCACATTTTAGAACTATTTTAAAGCACTAATGCAGGTTTTTTTTTTCATCTGCAAATGGTAAATTATGCCTTTAAGAGAGAGTGAGAGAGAGAGAGAGAGAGAGAGAGAGACTCACGGTTCAAGGACTAACAGAGCAATATGGTGCACTCCCCCTTCCTCCTTGGTTCCAGCTGAATCGTTGAGGAGTATTCAGAAGAAGAAGAAGAAGAAGAAGAAGAAGAAGAGGAGAGACAGAGAAAGGGGAGGGGGGTGAAAGAAATCTCTTCTCCGACGCCTTTCAAAACACGACCTGACTGATGTGTGAAAGCCACAATAGGAATGCCACTTAAGTACAGCAATTTGTGAGAGAGTGAAAGTGAGGGGAAAAACGAGAGTTTTGGCAAAAGCACAATAATTGTATGTGTGTGTTCCTAATAACAATGAAACATAGTAATGGTGCAGCGGACTAGAACGATTGACACTGACACAATATATTTGCTGACAGTAACAACGCATCGCATGATGTAACAGCACAGCGAAGAAAGAAATTGGGTCTTCTTTCAAATTTTATCTTTCTTTTTGTTTGATCTATTCTGGTAGACCAAAAGATTGTGTCTCAGTAAATGACGGAATCTACCCTCAGTTGACAGTGGTTGAAGTTTTTGTTTTATTTTCATTTTATTTTAATTTATTCATTCGTATTTTCTTTTTGGAGGGGATGTCAGATATCAATTTCAGTATGCTATAGTTTATGAAATTTTGTTTTAAACCAATGAAACGTCTTTATTAATTCTAATGACGTCATCGCTGTGACAAAATCACATAAAGTGAACCTTGAACAATTTTTAAATTCTTTGGAAATTCCATATGACACAACTTTGTATAACTATTGATATCTCACCTATCGTTGGTGGATTTTCTTTTAGCTTTTGATATGTTGTGCCCTCAACTACATATCATGGAACGGATCATGTAATTTGTCATCTTGATTAAAAAAAAAATCCAAGTCTAATTATACATTGTCTTCGTATCACCTTTTAACTATAAGGGCTATTTTATCTGTATTTTGTCTCTGTCTGTCTGTCTTTGTCTCTCTCTCTCTCTCTCTCTCCCTCTCTCTCCCTCCCTATCTATCTATCTATCTATCTACCTATTTATCTATCTATCTATCTATCTATCTACCTATCTATCTATCTACCTACCTATCTATCTATTTATCTATCTATCTATCTATCTATCTGTCTGTCTATCTATCTACCTATCTTTCTATTTATCTATCTAGCTAGTTAGCTACCTATCTATCTTATCTATCTATCTATCTATCTATATACCTATCTATCTATATATTTATCTATCTGCCTATCTATACTACCTACCTACCTATACCTATCGATCTATCTATCTATCTATCTATCTATGTATCTATTTATCTATCTACCTATCTATTTATTTATTTATCTATCTATCTATCTATCTATCTATCTATCTATCTGTCCATTTGTCTATCTATTCACAAACATAATATATCTTGTTTGTGTACACATGATTATTACATACAAGTGTAGTCCCGTGCCGAAGGTATTGCGATATACACACATGCATATTACACAAGAGGCAACTGATGATGAAAAAAAAAATGCGTGGGGTTTTTATGAATCTGACATGTCTGAAGTACAAGAAGTAATGTGCTTTCCTCATTATATCTATTCACATTTTATCATCATGTCAAGAGTCCATTGTCATGTAAAGTTCACGATGTTCTAGCGTTTTGTTGGGTATTCGTACCTTCTGTTGATGGCGCACACTCATCTTTGGCCGAGCACCTTGGGACCACTCGGTCTTCCTCAGATGATGCTGCCCGATCCCAGGCCCTGAAGATTGAATGGATCAAGGAGGGCTGTACTTGGATGTCATCCCACAGATTCTCTATCGGGCTAGTATCTGATGATTGTACCGGCCACTGCACCCTGATGGCGCCATTTTCGCCATGCCATATTTTGGTGCATCTAGGCATCCCGCGGTGTGCCGGGTGGTGCGTTGGCATCCTGGAAACAAAACATGTTTAGCAATGGATGGAGAAAGTGAGAGCCAAGAAGTTCCCGATAGTTGGCGCTATCCATGTTCCTGTCCACGACAACAAGATTAACGACTTCATAGGTGGGTCCCACCTTTTGTAAGGATTGCTTTGCTTTGGGATATCTCAGCCATTTCAAAACCAATTTTCACCCAATAAAGTTTTAATCTGTTGTAAAATATACGCTCTTTCATATTTCATTAGAGGTTTCGCATAATCTAAAAAAAATAAAAACATAAAAAACGTTGAAAACCTGATGCTCCATCTCAACCGAAACTGTACAATCCCTTTAATATTGTTAAAATGTCTGTTTCCCCCCTGATATTGCCTGATATACCGGGTGTCCCCCAAAAACGGAACGGTGGATTTTCAGTACCTTTCGTTCTAAAAGTGATATATTTATGACATCACCAGAAAGAGCATTTTCAGCAGAAGACAATGATACCAAAGTCATTAAATTTGGTTTAGCACTTTTTATTCTACGCCAATTTCTGTAAATGCAGTTATTTTCAAATTTCACTGGATTTTTGCGACGTGTGAAATAATAATTTGGGTGCGACACGCGTTCCATATGGTGTATTGTGTAAGCTCGTTGATCCAAGTCAACAAAAGATACAGCTTTCACATTGGGCGAGTACACACTGTTTTTTTCCTCACACACTGTTTTTTCCAGGGCCGCGCCCAATGTAAAAGCTGTATATTTAGTAAGGTCTATGGCCGCGTTAGACAGGTGACCGCTATACACAGGGTCTTTAACAGGGCTTTTCTCTCGGGGAAATTTTTCAGTGGCCGCTTTAGACAGGTGGTCGCTATAGATAGGTGGCCGCTAAGGCAAATTTGGCTGTATACTAGTAGTCAAGAAGCGTCAACTATAAAACTGCTTCATGGTCACACGAAGCCGCTCTTAAATATAGCGCCCTGTGCGGAGAAATCTATTGTCAAAAAGCATTGACTCAGTTCGAAAGATCACCAGCGAGCACAAGTAGACAATGGTCGTCTGGCCGTATTCGCTCACACACTGTGCAAAATGTGTAAAGGCCCTGACCATGAAGCCATGACCGTCTTAATCTATCTTATGTCCATTGAGCATTTCGGCAGCACTCGTCAGAACACGAGAACGAGCGAGGATAACAACACGCCAATTATTCAGACATCGTAAGTACACTAATGGGATACAAAAAAAGCTAAGATACGTGATTTTGCTTAAGATTCTTCCTTTTTCCGTATCACAAAAAGATAACGTGAGCATGCTCTAGGCCGTGCGTTCTATACTTGAATGTCCATGAATGTACGTGTTTTAACCGAGGTGAAGTTTGCGTAATACACAATAGTGTTGGACTCCTGTCTTTGTTACCGGCTATACTGCGAATGGTATTATGAAGTATGCCCTGAACGGAGCCTACTCGACTCGTTACTCGAGTGTCAGTGCCTAGATTCTTTCTTTTTCTTTTTCTTTCTTTCTTTTTCGTTGAACATGAGCTTGAACATGTGCCAAATCGTTTGGTACATTTTCTGGTGAATGCCCCGAGGCATATCATCATCTTCTTTCCGTGGCAAAGGTTACATACATTGTATATAAACAACATGTTTCTTGTTGATGTATCCATACGAATACAACTCTGGGCAAAAGGTAATGGAATATGTATGAACACTCGAATTTATATTGTTAGGTATTTAGCATTGTTTTGATCTTATCATCACATCAATAGTTACTTGTTCCCACAATAGCAGGAAACCGGCAAACAAAGACGTGCACATACTGACACAAGCGCTCACTTGCAAGCAAGGTGCGCCAAGCTCTATTGTCTATTGTGATCGCGTGGTGGAATTCTGCTTTGTGAAATGCATGTTCATCCATGGCGTGCTTCATAGAGACCGTATTTATGGCGTTGACGTTGATTTGGGCAAGTAACATGTATGCAGCATATCTGTATAGTATTGATGGTTTTCTTTTTTATACTCTCCATAGTTTCAGTGCTTGCACATCAAAGCTTGATACATTATGCATGCATGGATATATGCTGTCCCACGCTTGTTCCAATATGTGATCAATGCACTTGATAGCTTGATGAGACAGGCAGCTGATTGCTATGATAACAGCTAGTATGACTTGGCGCTCATTCTCTGAGTAGTATAGGACTGCGTACAGGCCTGGGCAGCCATTGGAATATTGTAGTGTAATGTCGAGAGACTCAAAAGGATATAACGCATGATTCTACCTGTATTACGAGATTAACCGATTATGTAACGGTCCAATAGCCCGTGACTTTACAGAGCCTTATCTTCGCGATCAGTTGAGGGTATCCAAATCTGCGTAAGATCGAAAGTAAGTGTTATAGTGCAATGGCCAATCCTCGTCAGCTGGAGAACTAACACACTTTGGTCTGGCCAGGGCCCAAAAACAGAAACATGCCTTAAAAGAAAAAGTTTCCGCGGCCAACGGAAAAACAAGTAGATTGGGTCGCTATACATGAAAAGTGATATTGATCCTTTCTTCTTCTTCTTTTTCACATAATTCACATAATCATAAACCTTCAACAACAAGCAGTCTAAATAATATGAATTACATTCCAGCTAATTTGGGAGACAAAACCTTTGATTTTTGCTGCCATATATTCATCTATCTTCTTTAAGCTATGATAACATGAGAGAAAAAGCTAACGACGAAGGCTATAATGAATGAGAATTCATAGTAATCAATGGGGCATATTATAGTTTGGATCTTGGTAACTCTAGAGGGTGTCGAATGAAGATATTTAACATTTAAAGGGGATGGCTAGTAACTGATCAGTGGGAATCAGTGGGAATGCTGGGGGATGATTGTTCCAATTCTTGTGGGATTCATTTAACAGTACATTATATATATATTGTTGTGTGAAAATTATTTGCTTCAGAACTGTCTCATATTCAAGAAATGTGCAGTTTAATGTCCCGTCACTGTACAGGCATGCTAACCTGGAAACATTAAACTGCACAAATGACTAAGATCAATATTCTACCTACTGTCAGTGGTGAGCTGGACTATAGATATAATTGTTTGCATGAGCTAGACATCTCGAGTTCTTTTTTACTCCATCTTGTCACTCGTAGACATGCTTACAGCCAAAGTTGTCCTCTGAAAAAAAAAAGGCGAACTATCTGTCTCGCTGAGGTAGATAATATTCTCAACATTTAAAGCTCATGCTCACCTCATTTTAATACTCGTTTACTTTGATAAACAGGTATAGATGAAACTAACAGAACGATGACAGTTTCATCAAAATTTTACGCGGTACAAGTGTGAGATAGTTGTGGGATTTTTACCCTTGAAATGTTTCCAAAACACGCTAAAAGAATAACATCCGTGGTAACAACTTTTGCGAATTGACAAATAAGCTAAAGGGAACGAAGTAACGATAAACGTATTGTCTTAAGGCTGTAAACGATTACATCTTTATTATTTTTTTTTTTTTATCTTGAAGCTTGAAGACACGTTCGAATAGTTATTGTCACTCGACCGTTTTTATCGCAGATTATCGCATTTACGACACCCCGACTTCTCTAATAAAAATCCTGCCGCTGATTAATAGTGTGGATAAATTAAATTTCGAAGTACAAAATACTACATACCTCCAAGATGACCTTGAGTGACTTCGTAGGGACCAGGTGTATGGAAGAGATTGATAGTGTCAGATTAGCTCCAAAATGATATTTGTGTACAACTCAAGAAGTGGTTAAGACGCCAGCTGTCCGAAGATCAGGATGTCGTAGGTTCGAGTACTGCCTGAGTATGTACAATGTATGCCCATAATTTTTCTTTCATCATGGCTAGCACTAAAACACTGATCAATTCAGTGCTTATCTTAGTCGATGTAAGGCAATTTGTTAATCAGTTGCAATAAAAACAACTTGACGGAAGAATTTCATGAATTTGAACAACTCAACGAGAGTTAAATCACACTGAGTTTAGATATTGACTATATAACTTGTCGTTTACCGAAACAGGGGACTATAGTTATGATTATGTACATGTATAAGATGTGGCAAAGGGCTTGCATATCCCCAGCATATTTGAAAATGCTGTGAGATTATTGAATGTTGATGCTCTGATAACGGAAGATTACATTTTTCTCTTTGTTCATTGTTGTGTTTTGTTCTTTCCCGATAGCTTCAAAGGTTCCGCCAGATAAATTCAGAATAAGATTTATGAGTTCTAAAGGTTGTTAGAGATAACAAATGTGATACCTGCTCATAGAATATCATTAAGTCAAGCAATGACGTCATAAAACCTGTTACAACTAACAGAACTCGGGCTGCTCCTTGATCGGCTGTAGTTTATCGTAATCGAGCTAACAATTTATTTTTTTTTTTGCCAGAAAAAAAAAGAAAGCAAACACAACGTTAATGTTGTTATGTGTGCACAAAATGTTAATAACTTAGAAAACAGGCCAATTAGTTTTACAAGTTTTCTGAGACAAAATGTCTCTCATGAAAACGCATAAGTGCTACTATAGAATTGTACAAGTTTCAAAAACATCGGGATGCCTTCTCCCAAATTCAAGACAAATTATTATTGGCATAAATGTGGACACAAATGTGCATAATTTCGAAGTCCCCGGAAGAGGCCGTGTTAGATTACATGAGTAGCTTCTGATAATCTTTCGTTACTTTCTAGATGCATGTTCGCTCCCACACTTGTGTAAAGACCGTTTGTTTCTCTGTTTGTTTGCTTGTCTTCTTCGATTATGTCAGATGCCTACCACATTCACTTTCAGATAAGTCTTCCTAGAAACGCCCACCTTTGAGAGGGATCCAAACTTCGAGCCGGTTGTCCGAGACTTCTGTCATGGCGAACGGGACGGAGCACGCGCCCGAGCGCGCAACAGAGTCGATCACCAAGTTGGGAGGGCGTGCCTGGGTGGTCATCGTCGCCTTCTTCTTTCTCAGCCTGATCGAGATGGGCATCATCAAAAGCTTCGGCGTGCTCGTCGACGACATCACTCTACAGCTAGACAAGGATTCGGGCATGATCGGGCTCAGCATAGGACTCTACCATGGCATCGCCTACGCACTTGGTATTTAATATAGGCATATTTATAGGCATGTTAATATATAAATGGTATATCATTAAATAAATGGTATTCTGTCATATAAATGCATTCTCGAATGGTTTTAATGAGTTCCTTGATGATGGCTTTTAGATGATTGTCTCAACATGGCAGATTGTAGAACTGAAATGAACAACCAGACATGAAAAACGTGTTTGGTGCGAATAATATGCCGTAAATATTATACCCAACATATACTAAGTTTGTGATATCGTAAAGATTATCAACTAGAAGGAAGTATCAAGTTATTTCCTTGAGAAGGTAAGAATGTTCCCCACATGCAGAGGGTTTGGTTTGAGCATATCTCGGTGCAGCATTTGGTGTACCTTTTGACAGGGAGAGTGTGAAACAGTGTGGTAATGTGCATGATCAGAGGAAACATGAAACGCTTAAAGTCGACACCTCCATCTTTTTGTGTTTGTCTCGTCTTTGAATCTTTATTATTTTTCTGTTTTGCAATTATTTCCTTGTCACATTCATTATGAAATCCTGATTCTCTACACTTTCTGTTACGTAACAGCTCCCTTCATTGCACCCCTAGCGAAGAAGAAGTCCCTCTCCCGACCCATCATGCTTTGTGGAAGTTTTGTCATGGGGGTTGGTCTCTCTACCGCGTCTCTATCGTCATCATTCGCTGGTTTCACCATTGCCTTGTTGATTGCGGGTGAGTCCACAGTAAATCTTTGCATCAGCCGGGTTTATGATTTAATATTCAAATGCACAGATACACTGTACCTCTTTTCCCCGGGATCTAGTTTTCAGTCAGTTTCAGTCATGGGGGCGCTGTGGCATAGTGGATAAGACTCTCGACTCCTGTTCGGAGGACCCGAGTTCGAGTCCCGCCCAGCGTCCTTGGACAAGATGTTTTACCCACAATGTCCCTCTCGACCCAGGTGTACAAATGGGTGCCTGGCAACGCTAGGGTAATGATAATGGCAGGGCCTTCTGGTAGAGCAGTGACAACACTGAAGAGGCTACCCTGGGTAAATAACACATTATTATTATTAAACACACTTCAAAACCTGAAATCCGCTTGGCCCTTATTAGTAACTGGTTTGCTGAGCAATCTCCAGTCAAGGTTTTTGTAAGTGTCAATGCAATGTAGCAATCTTTGTAATAAAGATGTGAGTAAAAATGGGTGAGTTTATTTTTTCACTGGTCACACTACTGACCCAAGATAAATGGGTACCTGGGAACGCTATAAGACTACTGACCCGAGATAAATCATTCAATGTGACAAGCGTTTCAAACATAACACCGACAGAGTGGAAAGACTCCCTGATGAAAGATATCTATAGATATTCAGCGTAGAGTAAATGTAACACGCATAAACATTATGTAATTTTAAGATAAGTTAAAAACGAACAGGAAGTCGTTCTCGCCATGGAGTACTAGAGTAGAAAGCCTTAGTAAAGCCATTGTATGCATGGCATTTGTTCTTACCCACCATGTCCCTCTCAACCCATGTTTATAAATGGGTATCTGATAGAACTCGGGTAATAGATTGTGATAATAGCAGGGTCCTCTGGTAGAGCATGTATTGGCAAGACTGAAGAGGCTACCCGGATAAAGAAGATCGTAAATAAGTACTACAAAGTACCATTATCTAGTTCATAAAATGTAATAAAATGCTCGTTTGAGTAAAAAGACAATGTGAGATTAAAAAACAAAATCCCCTTTGACTCAAAGAATGCTTCCTCTTTGCCAATTTAGTGTGGGTTCGGAAACGATCGTAACTCCCAACGGAAGAGTAACTTCCTTTAAGTTTAACGAAAGTTTCAAGATTTGAGCAGGCTGTTACACACATAAATATGGTGAAATAAGTGAAGTTATTTGTCGGTAGAACACTAGCCGTAGATAGTAGAGGTGAAAATACAACTGTGTAGATAATTATTAAGAACATTTTCTCTCTGCCACCCTATGTACGAGTGGTAACCATGCAGAACCAATTGAGAGGACAATTAATCATGAATCCAAAACGCAAAAAAAAAGAAGAAATTATCACTCTGAGCATTACTCACAAAATCATCTTTTAATTCTGAATATATCACTTAATGCTGCAGTAACTCGAAGTTTGGCAAGTCCTCCGATTTCTATTCAAGAATGGTTTCATGGTTTTTTGTTGTTGTTTTTTTTTTGCCTGCGCGTTTACCTACACACACACACACACACACACACGCACTCGCACAAACACAATGTAAGCATGACGCCTTTCTATTGCGTCATTCTATTGCAGAGGTTTTGGGAACAAACCAATACATCTTCAGAAGAAAATGTATTCGAAAGCAATATGAATTCATTAACGTTCTTGGCTCTATTTCCTAAAATCAATGTCCGATCTGAATCTGCTTTTAAAAATGATGGTTGTGATGGGTTTTCTTTTCTTTTGTATTGGTTCACAGTTTGTTTGTTTTTGTATTGTTTCATTTCTTGATGGGGAAGGTGTTTCCTTGAAAATTAGCTTGTAGGTATGTAAACTGTCGATGTAATTGTTTCCCTTCTTTTTATATTGGTCAAATATTCTTTCGAGTCTTTATAGCACCCATATTTTTGTTCTAGTGATTTTTGTTTTAGGGATTCTTTCTTTCGTCCGCCTACTCCAACATCTCGTCTTATTGTCATTATCATGTTGTTGTTTTTCTTTCTCTGCAGGTGTTGGATTTTCGGTTGTCTCCATGCTCAGTGTCGTTGCATTCAGCCAACACTTCGACAAACACTTCGCTCTGGCGTTTGGCATCAGTGACATGGGAAGTGCGCTGAGCATGGTGTTGCCCCTGGTAACGGAGGTCCTCCTGGAGGCTTACGGCTGGAGAGGAGCGATCCTCCTGCTTGGAAGTATAGCCCTAAACACCGTCATGCTATGTGCCCTTCTGAGGCATCCAGAAACTATACAAAAATTTAGGAGGGCAGCTACCGCCCTGTACGCGCCGATTGGCGATAAATGCGAAGTGGTTACAGCAAAATATTCGGAAGCTCCTCTGCGGAAAGAGAACGTCCTGCATTCGTCGACCATTGGAGAGGGATCAGTTAACGTCGAGTATCTCGACGTCCAAAGACGCTTCGCATCTTGGCCTAATCTTCTCCTTGCAAGAGATGTAAGCGATCTCTCGGGCGGAGGCAGTGCCGCCAGTATAGCGTGTCTTCAATTTCGTCAACCAAAAGACGAAAAAGATGATCCACTTGGGGGAACAGAAAGTGAGGGAGATGGAAAAACGTGGGAGCGGCCTGCCAACAGTCAAGACTCTACTGAAGCACCCTCTGGGGTACATGGGAGCCGCAGCGATTCCACAAGGAGCAAACCGTTCTGTACTTTTCTGCGTCCACTCCGCTGGCTGTGGTCGTCGCTGGACCTGTCGCTCTGTCGCGACGAACCGTATATGAACTTCATTTTCCTAATCACCTTTCTCTACGGCATGATCTCTACGGCCTGGTACATCTTCCTCGTTCCGCACACGGTGGCCAAGGATATCGACCTATCCCGTGCCGTTCTACTCTCGCTGTTCGCGGGCAGTGGCGACACCATCGGTCGCTTCGGCCAGGGACCGTTGGTACACCGCGGCTACGTGACCTCAATCGGACTGTTCATGATTTTAGCTCTTCTCAACAGCGTGGTTTTGTTTGTGGATCCTCTTCTCGCTTCCTTCGAGGTCCTAGCCGCAGCAGCTTTCATGAATGGAATCTTTTTCGGTATGCAGACTGTTCTCACCATGATCATGCTGAAGGTCAGTGGCTTCTTGAAACTTTGTATTCTCTGTGTTGAAATGTGTTCATGTTTAAGATCCAGCTAGCCAACATCTTTTGTTGCCTATTATAGGTGGAAGAATAACTTGTCGATTATTTCGTATCTGCTGAGGTACCAGGCCTCCATAATTCTGCAGGAGGCTGCCTGAAAAAATATCCTTTAAAGGTTCTTAGAAACACGAGAGAAAAGAAATCAATTTTTGGCAAAATTGACAAAATGAGATAAATTTTCCCGCCACAATGTATCGGGTCACGCTGATTCATTCTTAAAATATGAATGTTGCTCTTAGTCCGATACTGTTATGCAATTTGGCCAGAATCCCTTGTTAGGCTATTTTAGAGGAAATTTCATTACTTTCTCCTTTTTTAATTCATTTTTTTTTTCTCTTTGAATACGGAAGGATTCCTGTGACCAAAACTTCAGATATCTCCCAACATTTTTTTCCGATATTAGATATCGGTCCCTTGTTTTCATGAACCAAAGCCATATGTTACCCTGTTTAGCTGCCAGCTTGTGATTGTGTTTAACTTAAATCTGAGAGCAGTTCTGATTTACGTATTTCTATTCCTCTTTACTTATAGGACAACGTCCACCCCTCGCGTTTCCCCACCGCCTACGGGCTGAGCTGCCTTGCCTACGGCTGCTCTGAGCCCGTCGGAGGATTTGCCGCAGGTTAGCCCAGTGAAGTAGCAACCCAGAAAAAAAGAATAACCAGAAAGTAGTGTAGAATCAAAATAGGATTAGAGATTCTAGTTATTGTACTAAACTATGTTCTCTCTTCCTTCTTCCCTGTGATTTGAGCACCCAGAAACTCAGACAGAAGAGTAGAAATTAGCTCTTCGTAAGAATCAGATATAACCATGGTGGAAATCAGGAATTGCCTTCATTTTCGTCATTGTCTAAATCTTTATTCATAATTTTCATCATCAGTACAACTTCAACAAGGAAAGTAGAAATATTAGAGACAGAGAGATGTAGATGACAAACAAGTTACACATATATGGAATTGAGACTGATCTTCCCTGAGAAAATAACTACTTATTCCATTTGACTTCTTTGGAACACGCGGAAACATCCTCATGTATTTAAAATGTACGAATATACTTACAATATCATTTCAATAGGATACATTGCGTCGAAGTTCGGCTACGACATCACGTTTGTGTTTCTCGGTGGACTGTCGGTCGCCGCTTCGCTGCTGCTGGCTCCTTCCTACTGGCACTACTGTAGAAGACGCAAAAATGACCAAGGAACCAGCGAAACAACTTCCCAATCTCTTGCCCAAGAATCAAGTTGAACTTTTTTTAAACAGTATTTAAAATTCATGTACTTTACAGCAAATCGGAGCTATGGGACTGTGGGTTGAGTATTTGTATAACAGTACCCTGGAACAGTATAATGAATCGTACTGCCTCAAAGTAAAGACTCATGTATACGTAGAATGCTGCAACGACGCCATGTTTTTCTGTAAATGCATGGCTCAGCCAACGAAGGAATACAAGACGCTAAGCTTCGGTGTTTTGATCCTTGTATGTTGAGAAGAATATGCGAATAGCTGCTTTCTGTTGTTGTTGTTTTTTCAATCTGTGTTCGTGATAGATCTGCTTGCATTTTCTTGCCAAAAGTAATACTCTTTATGATGACATCGTAGTCTGGCTGTGACGTCATTATTGTTACTGCTTCTCGATGGATTGACAGTGCTGTTTTTGCTTGCTGCTGCTGCTGCTGACTCTTTTTGTACTGGTTCTACATCGTATAGACTAAAGGAAAGAGGAGCAGCAAAGAGATCTTTCGTTGAATCCTGCGCGAGACCTCGAGCAAATTATGTGGTTTTTAAAGCTAATTTAAAAGTTGAATCATATTTTTGCAGAGCGAGCGAATAGTTCCTTGCTATATTCAGGTGTAGTAATCACTGTCGTTCATGTTTAACTGGACAATAATACTTATGAAAACATATCGAGAACAAATAGACATTGCATTTTTTTTTTTTTTTTTTGGTCACTTAGGTGCTATTGTAGACAGGTATCATTCTCAGGGAATAGGCTGAAACTCATACATCACAATATTACGGTACGCCATGGTACTGTGAAGATGCCTTATTTGTTCAACAGAAGTGATATTAGTACCCTGTCTAGGCTTGCAAAGTTCTCCGAGATGATTTTGTCCCAAATTTAAAGGGATGGTTTAGTTCTAGTTGAGATGGGGGATTCAGGTTTTAACTTTTTGTGAGATAATGAGAAACCTCTTTTTGAAATGTGAAAGAGCATACACTTCCAAGGAGAATTCAAAGTTTATTTAAAATAAATTGGTTTTGATATGGATGAGATATCCAAAACAGAGCTATCCTAACAATGGGTGGAACCCACCTTTTATTAGGATCACTTATTGTTTGCTTTGTTTTGTTTTATTTTGTTTTTGATGTCTCAGCCATTACAAAAACCAATTGTCATGAAAAAAGTTTGAAATCCTCTGAGAATTGTATCCTCTTTAACATTTCATGAAGTTGTTTCTAAGTATCTCGCAAAAAGCTAAAAGCTAAATCCTTACGTCAATCGATATCATACCATCCTTTAAACACTATTTCATAGCTGTAAGCACATTGTTTTACAACCCTTGATGGGTAGCTAGGGCCTATGTACAATATTCTACATGCAGAATAGTTTGTGTCGCGTATGTATATTGTAGCGAGTACATCAATCTGCAAAAATGTATACTGCTCTGCATTCGATTATAAATGTCATATGGGATATTTCATGTATTCTGATATGATATTTATTCATATCCTGTAGTTCTTATACTCTTTTATTTCTCATACTCCGAAAGGGGTTATAACGCCGGTTATTTGATGACGTTTAAGTCATGTGATATATTTTATATATTCTGATATGATGTTTTCTCATATCTTGTAATTCTTATACTCTCGTTGTACTGCTGTATCTTTCATACTCCAAAATGGTCAACATATAATGAAATAAAAGTTCTGAAATGCAAAAAAAAAAAAAATCAAAATCAAAGACTATTCTTTCTTTTTGTTTCTTTATAGTACAGGGCATTCACATTGAGAGGGCACACAATAATGGCACATGAATGCAATGGTTTGAAATCACCAATATCATATAGATAAAAGAAGACAAATAACATCCTAAATTGTATTGTCCAGTGTAGTGTCTCAAGTGAATTACAAAAGCACCACATATTCATTAATTTGTTGGATTCAGAGTTCAGCAAGCTATTAAGGGAATGTGTGCTTCGCCTTGATTTCTCGTAGTTTCCTGACCGTTTTGTGATACCACAGCGATAACAGGGAACCTCCACAAACCGAGAGGATCTTTTCATTTGTCACAGAAATATTATAAAAAAAATAAGTGTTGCATGTCATTGCTATACATTCTATGATGGTCGTACATTAGAGGAAATTCATCTGTGAAGAACGAAAACGCACGGAATCGTGTGACCAATTTACAAGTACATGTATAGTCGCACTAACAAATACAGTGTATCCACGTTGGCCATATGTATTCTCTGTTTGCCGCGACGAAGAAATTAAAAATGGGCAGATGTGTGATACATTGATTCATTCTGTGCCGTTTTAAGGACACAAAACCAAACTATAGATGTGGATTGAGTGAAAGCAGCAGCTTCAGTACAAATGTGGAACATATCACAGAAAGTGTGAGGAAAATTGGACAATCCATTCAAAATTTATGCTTCTTTTTTGACGTAATTTCGGTAGTACATGCCGTCATGGCTCGATATGGAGATTAAAACTTTATGAAGTCATTATATATGGACAACGATATAGAAAAAAAAAATGGGGGTAATTCCACATAATCTCATTTTCCATGAAAGGTACATAATCCATCGTCTTGTTACTGACATATATAAGGGTGATTATTATTCCTCCTGATTTTCGAAAGAGGTAAGTCAAGTGCTCTTTTATTATGCTAGAAAAGTTAAAATGATTCTTATAAAAGAAACGATGACAAACAACACCAAAAAAATAATAGATTACAGTTATTTCTCCCTTTATTAACAAGAGCAGTTATCATGTTTGTATGACAAATAAGCAAAGGCACTTACAAAACAGCTCAGTTGGTCTTGCGCGGTTTAGATTCCAGTCCATTGTTATAATTGACTTAGTGATAACTTCCCAAACATGGCAACATTCATTGGTGGTAACGCGTACATGTTGTCTGTATGTATAAAGTGCATTGTGATAAGATTCGAAAGCGTGGAGGGCTAAAAAAGGACAAAGTTTATTCTGACGCAGAAAAATTATAGGACATTCACCCTAAATCAGTCACCAGACAGAACAGGTGACTGCCGTAGAATATTTACAATCTTTTGGTAAAACAAAAATCCTAAACCACCACCAACAGAATAGAGAAGAATTAGTTTTACACCATTGAATACTAATGCCTTAAAATGGTTTTTCTTTCGTTTTGTTTGTAAGATACAAATTCTGAGTATAAAATACACATCGGAAGTTACACTTTCGTAGACATAATACTTTTTTTCAATAAGAAAGACATGAAGGGAACCTCTTCTCTCATTATTCTTTCATTTTCATAATGCCTCTCTTTATCAGTGTTTAATTCGTTTAACTTCGTAAGTCTGAACATCATCATATTTCCAAGCATACACGTATTTATGATGATAATAATATACATCAATATAAAATCTACAGTACTGATCTAAATTCATCTTCCCTCTCATGATGTGTGATTTGTGTGAACACTTCTTCACACACAAACACACATAAATGATAGATGATAAATATGTAGGGACCTATATATATATGTGTGTGTGTATATATATATATATATATATATATATATATATATATATATATATATATATATATGAATTCATTGAATGCCAATTGCCTTGATTTTATTCAAAATCCGAATTTCCGGGGGCCTCCCCCTTCGTCAGGGATGACAGTGCGAATGAATTTTCACAGTGATCACTGTGAAAGTTCCATGAACTTGCCCTGTTAAGTGTCAATAGCACTTTGTTTTATGTACTCACTCCCGCACAGGCAACACAATAGCTTAAGTTCCCAGAAAACTAAACTCATGGAATTGAAATTTCATTTATCAAAAATATCCTACATTTAAAAATTGTTATTAAGCTAGTCTTATACTAGTGCAACTAACTTTGTCATGACTTTTCTGTGCTCAAGGAAATATGAAAAAAAAAATCACCAGTTCCAGCTGAAATATGCTTTAACAGTGTTAAGCAATAGTACCCTTTTGTTTTCATGCTAATAAGTTAAGTTTGACTCTCGTACGTGACGTCTGCATGACGATTGTAGAAAATCTTTTCGACTTCATTTACAAATTTCTAGTGAAGTGTACATCGACTTCAGTATCATCTCCTTCGAGATATTTGTCCCTCGAGTCTTAGAAATGCCATCGATCAGTATTTTTTTTTTCCTGACCAAAATCCATTATTTTGGTTAGGAATGCAGAAAGCTGTAGATTATAACGAAGGATTGTTAGTGGTGAGGGAATGAGTTCACAGCTCGAGGAGCTTGCTAGCCTCGCTTTAAGACGTCTCAAACTTGGATGAGTAACTCGTCATCATCATCGCAAAGCTGAAGACTATCCTCGGGAGGGCGCTCTTCACATTTCGGCATGAAATAAATGTGTCGGCAAATGCCCTGCTTGATGATCTGTGGCGGCTGCACAAAGTTGAGCGAGCGCACATCTTTGGCCACGCGCCTTGTAACCTGGAGGTCGGGAGGGAGGGAAAAAAGGGACTTTAAGAGAAGTTACGATACCGAAAAACTCTTAAAACTATAGAAGTAATCCAATGTGTAAAGTACACCTTTCACTGTTATTGTCTTTCTTTTTGGTCATAGACATATTTTACACTGGTACAGAAAAGAAAAATACCAACAATGCCATTCCATGAAGAAAGACATAACGTCAACACTTCACAAGTCTCGTGATCGATAAATTATCCTTGATCAAATCATTCAATGTCCCATCGATCGTAAATGATATGAAATCAAAGTAAGCTACCTGTTTCAATGAAAAGACGATACGAACAATAATAATCACGAGAAAATTTCCTGTAAATTTACGGGTATAATCTTCACAACAAACGTCTTAAATCAGTTGATATATGCGATAATGTTTGTTGATTTTGCCAGCACTCGCCCAGTCAGTTGATGAAAGTAGTCACGGTATATCATTACTCTCATACCCCAGTCATAATGGCGTCCAGATCATCGGAGTGCGCCCTCAGGAGAATTTCCTCGGACAGGACTTGGACGAACCAAGAACCGTTCACCCCAGGCCTCATCGAGAAGTACTCTGTCATAGAGTGAGAATTAGCATCAAAGTAGGTACAGAGAGGCAGAATTTCGAATTCAGAGCGGCAATTTTGAAATACTTATAGAATCTGGAAAATGAAGTTAAATAGCTAACTGCAGAGATTAATCCGAACTCTCTAAAAAAAATCGAATAAAAATTTTCATTCTTGAAGGGGTGAATAACAGCAAAGAGTGAATTTAGAGTGAAATTGGAGTGAATTTTGAGTGAGAATGTTCATTTTCACTAATTTTGGAGTGACCTCAGGGATCACTCCAAAATCCTCGAGTGATCCCTGAAGTCACTCTGAAATAAGTGAAAATGAACATTTTCACCCCAAATTCACTCTTTGCTGTTATTCACTACTTCAAGAATGAACATTTTCACTCGATTTTTTTTTTCTCTTAGAGAGAACGATATCATTTAATGATTTGTTTGGTCTAAGAGTATTCTCTCAATTACCATTGGCATTCTGTTTGTATATTGTGATACACGTAATGACATCTTGATATGCAACCGCTGAGAGGATAAACCGGTTTAAAAGTCACGTGGTTAAGTACTCACTCTCCAGGTCGGCGTGCACGATGTAGTTGTCTCCACCCTCGCGTAGGAACCCGTCCGTCTCGCACAGATTGCTGGCGGACTCGCGGAGAGCCAGGTCCTCTCCGGAGGGTTTTTCTCCCGAAGCAGTCGCCTGATTGAGCGAGTTCTGGAGCATAGCGCCGCCTACGATTTCTTGTTGGCTTATGTCTGAAAAAAAAAATCATCCTGGTCATCTACAGTAAGTGCTGGGAGCGCATTAACCCTTCGTGTGCCAAGGTTATTTCCAGTCCATAGGTTTGTGTGTGCAATTTGTGTACATTTGACTCATTGGCACAAAAATGGTTAAAAATGATGGGATCGACTTTCAAAAAGGGAAGGATTTGCAAGTTGGTGGGAGCGAAGACTGTGTTGTTAATGGGATAAGACTGCAGACAGAGTGCTCCAAACAACGGTACATCGGTAAAAGATATCAATCATGCAAGGTGGTAACAGAAAACTTGTGCACGCACACCCACAATCATTCTCATATTTTTGTGACCATTATCATTACCATGACCATAGAATATCAGAGATTATCATTATCGGTGTTTCATTATATCTGTCGTCATCATTTTACTTAGTTATCATCATCTTTACCATTATCATTAAAAGGTGTCATCACACAAAAAAACACAAATAAAATGATGTATTGGCTCAATTATATTGCATGTATTATTCATTGGCTGTGTAGTGGGTCAGGTACATCATGATGGGCTGTCTGGGTATGGGAAAAGTAGACATAATTGATCTGGCCCGAGGTTGGCCCTACCAATCTCGATGCATCAGAGACCTATATTAATGAAATAATGATAATGATGATTATGATGAATGTTTTAATTGCTACTCTCAATCTCTAGCTGTCAAGGCTTTCTCAAAATCCTCCTGTGCGAGTTGCTTTTTTTTTTTTGTAATTTTTTGCGGTATGTCAACAAAAACCAATCTACTCTTTTCTTTTTGCCATGTACCCCGAAAGAAGTTATTGACATTGTTTCTAAATTCAAGAATAATAAGAGTAATGGTTTTGATAATGTTGATGTTATGATATTGAAAAAAGTTATTCATATTTTATGTTATCCATTGAGTTCAATTATTAATTTATCTTTTACATCGGGCATTGTTCCAGATCAAATGAAAATTGTTAAGGTCATTCCAATTTATAAGGGAGGGTCAAAAGAAGAAGTTAGTAATTATCGCCCTATATCTATTCTTCCTCTTTTCTCAAAGATATTAGAAAAATGTGTGTATAATCGTTTATCTGTTTTTTTTGGAAAAGTGCAATATAATTAGTAATAAGCAATTTGGCTTTCGAGCTGGACATTCTACATCTTCTGCCATTGTTGAATTTATACACAAGGTCGCTGACGCTTTTGATAATAAAGAAATAATGATTGGTCTTTTTTTAGATTTGAGTAAAGCCTTTGATTCATTAAACCATTCAATTTTATTGCAAAAGCTTAATTTGTATGGTGTAAGAGGAGTGAACCTACAATGGTTTCACAGCTATTTAAGTGGAAGAAAGCAATATGTTGTGTATGATGATATTGAATCTGATATGATGACAATAAGATGTGGTGTGCCACAAGGATCTATCCTTGGTCCTTTGCTTTTTTTTTTGTTATATATAAATGATATGTGCAATGTTTCAGATTCTTTGCAATTGATAATGTTTGCGGACGACACCAGTATGTTCATGAAGGGTAGAGATCCAGTTGTACTTCAAAATGATTTTAATAAAGAATTTCTGAAATTTTTTGATTGGTTAGACTGTAATAAACTTGTTCTTAATGCAAAGAAAACAAATTATATGGTATTCACGAAAAGACAGATAGATGTCAACGATATTAAGATTGTAGTTAAAGATTTGAATTTTGACCAAGTTTGTTCGATCAAATTCCTTGGTGTGACAATTGATAACAAACTTAATTGGAACGAACATACTGGTGTCGTCTGCAATAGATTGTCAAAAAACGTAGGGATATTTTATAGATTGCGATTTCTGTCAAGAAAGGTGTTGCTTCTTCTTTATAATACTCTCGTATTACCTCATCTAAACTACTGTGCAATAGCTTGGGCAAACTCAGGTGTGACCAATGCCAGGAGATTGTTTTTATTGCAGAAAAAGCTGGTCCGTATTATTCATCACTGTGATTTTCTTGCCCATACATCGCCTATATTTTTTAATCTGAAGATCTTAAAATCTAATGATATATATTATTATCAAAGTGCAATTTTTATGTACTTATGCTTTAGGAAGATGCTTCCAAAATGTTTGATGAACTATTTTCAAATGAGTGATAATAGAAGATATGATATGAGAATCAAAGATAGATTTACATTGCCTTATGCCAGAACTATGCCATCATATAATTCTATATTTTTTAATGGACCCAAAATTTGGAATGCTATTCCGGTCGAAATAAGACAGAGTTCATCGCTGAATGTGTTTAAGAGAAAATTAAGATTACATGTTTTAAATCAGTATGCCGAAATGGTGTGATAAACTTTTTTCTTGTAAAATATGTCAGTGTGTGTATGTGTGTGTGTGCGCGTATGTATGTGTGTATTAACTCATAAAGAAATGTATTCATTCAATACTTTAATATCTTATGAATGAAATAGTATGGGGACAGGACTTTTATATAAGGCATAGCCTTTCTGTCTGTCTCCGAACACTTTCAAATGTACATGTATTGTATTTTCGTACTGATGCTTACTGTGATCATTCTTTTCTTGTTATTATGGTGTTGTCAATTTTCTGTATTCTCCAGTTTGTTTGTTTTTTACTGAAAGTGTTGAATAAATCTGAATCTGAATCTGAATCTGAATCTTTTGAGTAAAAGTTTTCACATACCACACTTTTCTTGGAAATAAGTTTAAAATCGCTTCATGGCTGTCTTCCAACTATTTCACATCTTCAAGCCAATTTTGGGATCATTTCGGTAAATTCTATTTTCTTTTTTAAAATGTGTCATCAGGTGATATGCTTACAATGAACAATTACAAGGACCCTTGCAAAATGGGTCTTAACTTTTTCTCTAGTTTTTTGTTTTATTTATT